>NC_139067.1:600000-837500 GCF_965140915.1 Aythya marila | reverse complement strand
GTGGTTTATCTTGCATTAGCCCTTCTGTGCTTCTGTACGGAGGAAAAGGAGAGCAAAGCACCCCGAGCTGCCCTGCGGGGCTCAGCCTGCGCAGATCTCCGTCTCGCTGCTGACACAGCCACGTGCGAAGCGAGCATCTTCTGGCCCCCAGCACCCCCCCGGTGCGGTAACGCTGAGTTTTCAGCCACGGATTTTCTCGTTCAGTGTAGCTGGTGGGATGCCGGGCTTGGAGAAGATTATTCAGACTTAAAGGAATTTGCGGTTTGTTCCGCATTTATGCAGCATCCACTGCAGGAGGCACGGGGCCTGCTGCTGATGGCCCAGGTCAGGAGGCTGAGAGGTTCCCCTTATCTTGTGGCCACCCAGAGCCGTGCCCGGGCACCAGCAAAGTCTGCCTGGGGCAGGCTCATGCACACGGAGAGCCACAGCACTTACAGATTCCTGAATTTTAAGGTTTCTAATCCTTGAACAAATAGCAGGCAGGCAGTACCTTTCCACATCCCCAAAGCTGTGTCTTCTGCCGCACTTTGGTTTTAAATACTCACTTCCCTCCCCTGAGATGCTATTACAAAGTCTGATGGCTTTGCTCTAGCAGGAGCTGTAGCAGGGATTTTGGGGGGGTGACCTCTTTGGCATTATTTAAAATTTTCCATGTTGAAAAATCAACGACTGCACAAGAACTTCAGGCAAGTTTCGGGGGAAGCTTCAGGGAGGATGAAATCCGAAATCCCAGCTCTGCAAAGTCCGGCGTGCACGTGCCACACTTCGCTCCTGCACGTGAGCCCGGGGCCAGACCTGCCCCGCTGCCACCCCGCCGCGTCCCACGGGACAGGGCAGCGGCCCCTCCGCGGCCTCAGCACAGCCAGGAGGAACAAGTCGCTGCCATCCACGTAAATCATCTGACGTGTTGACTGCCTGGATGGTGTAAAAAAAAAAGAAGGACAGCAGCGCTGGCACTGAAGTCACGGAGTCCTGCTGGCGTCCCCCTGGGAGCCCGCGCGGCTGGGTCCCGCGAGGACCAGTCCTGGGCTGGGGGCATCGCCCCCGCCTCTGTCGGTGAGCTTAGATGGGCTGTTTGCAAGTGCAGATAAATGCAGATGGCACTGAAAAATGCCCCCAGTTTGTCTTTTTTCACTCATTTCCTAAAGAAGGGAGAGGAGGGCATAGCAAACGGGGGTCACACACACAGGATGCTGTTTCAGCCAAACCCTGCGCCTGGCCTCAGGAGTTTTAACTTCAAATAAACTTTGTGGGGAGCAACGAAACCTTTGGAGCAGAAATTATTTCATTCTCTGAGCCTGTGGAAGTGCCTGGCTTTACCCACGAGCACCGTCCTGCATCCCAGGGCTGCTGCAGGCAGGGGAACCACGCACACCAGCTCCCACGGGAGCGCACGTGGACCAAGGGGCCGTGCAGGTGCCCCAATCCCTGCATGCTTCTCTCCTCCTTCTTTGCCTTTTCTTTTCTTTTTTTTTTTTTTTTTTTTTTTTTAAACTTTTTTCCTCCCAGAGAGAGCCGTACGAAGACGGATGGTTTTATTTTCCATGAATCACTGATGATCTAACAAATTAATTACCTGCTCACCCCTTCCCCGCTGCGGGAGGGCAGGGAGGCTGGGTGGGAGCAGCCCGCCGCCCCTGCTCGGTGGCATCATAGCTCCTGCTTTAAAGACCGGAGACAAATGTCAAAATTGCCAGTTTAGGTTAAAATCAGATTTAAATGTCTCTTACTAAACACAGAGGCACACAAACTCAATATGTCATCTTTAATGGTTCAGAACAAAGCCTAGAAAAATAGTGTCCCAGCACAGAGGAATTTTATAACCTTTGATATATCGCTTTCATTATTAGCAATAATTTCTGTAACTGCATCCGGATTCGTGGGGACACATATTGAATAATAATTCTACTTTTTGACTCGTTCCTGCTCCCTGCTGACTTGGTCCCTGCCCCTTGGGTGCCCAAACCCCCCCAGCCCTGGGGGCTCGCACCCCTCTCCTGCCTCCCCCCAAACCTCACTGCGCTTTTCCTTCTCCCTCCTCCACTTTTCCTTTGGCTTTTTGGCCAACACCCGCTCCTCCCTCCCCCACTCCTCTGCCGTGACGTTAAAATCTAATTACCCAGACAACTCTGCACCTAAGTCATCAGCAGCCCCAATTATTTCCCAGGCGCTCGCAGCCCCCCGTGTGTACACACACAGGCACACGCAGAAAGCAGTGAACAATAAAAAGGCGTTCGCTAACCTCCGCCTTTTTTCACAGTCAGGCTTCAAGTTCACATGTGAATTTATGCCAGTTTTGACATTAGCAGGAAAAATTAACAGTTCTCACACACCAAAAAAAAAAAAAAAAAAAAAAAAAAAGGAGAAAAAAAAAAGAAACTTGCACAAAAGAGGTTTTGTGTTTCAAGCAGAATAAATTATAGTGTGATGTTATTAAAACACTTAGTTGTTAAGTTGCCAAGAAAATCCAGTATATTCACACGGACTCGAGGACCTGTCTCCATGCAAAGTAATTAAATTAGATTTATGGGCTGCATTACATCAGTGTTTGATAGTTCATTTTTCCTTTCTTCATATTTTGTCCTGCTTTATTAGAGCATGTGACAGATGGTAAAAATAGTGTGAAGTTTCTTGGCCCTGTGCTAAATCCCCCTTCGGTAGTATATCTCTCTTCTGTCAGTTCTCCCCAGCGATGATAAATTAACCTCTCCTCTTCTATCCCAAGTGTGGCAGTAAAGCACTCTTTGACACAGCACTATCACTTTATCTTAATCTGTGCTGTTCTAGGAGCGGGGTGGGGAAGGAAGCGAAAGGGAGATGATGCAATCGCTACCATGAGTTTAAAAAAAAAAATAGATTTATTGTGTCAAAAGGAAAAAAAATAAAAAAGGAAAGCCAGGAAGAGTGCTGATTTATAGAAGCTGCTTTGTTGTGTCTGTGTGTGTGTACATGTATATACACACTGATGTATGCACACAGCGAATCCCTTGGGGACACAGCAGCCCCAGGAGCAGGCTGTGCACCCCGTTGTCCCCGCAAGGGGCTCTGGATGTGGCCGTGTCCCCACTCCCCATGCTTGGGGGTGCCTGACCCCCCATAGGGCAACATCACATCCCCTTAGAGCAGGAGCTGAAGGCCCAGCTGTCGAGGTTTTTAATTCCTAGATCAATAACCAGATAACGCTAATGGTGGTGTCGATGCAACCTTAACCCCGTAAGGAAAGCTGCGGGCAGGGGATGCAGAAATTTGAGGATCACAGACTGGGAGATGGGGAAAGCAGCAAAGTGCCCGTGCCGTGGGTTGTGATACAGAGGCTGAAGCCAAATGACGCTGCCCAAGGAGCAGGAGCTGCTTTCCAGAGGGGTTCAGCCTGCCCTGACCAGAGGCTTTTCTGGTTAGAAAAAAAGGGGATATTTAAAAAGTGGCATTTTCACTTCCGTCAGTAAAATCTGAAGACCCCTCAACTCTTGTAGACCAGCCCCAAACTGTTTTGTGCTTAAAAGGAGACCCCCAATCTCCTTGCTGCCAGCAGCAGCACAGAGGCATTAAAATAGCAGCCGGCACCCACGTCGCCGGGACTCAGAAGGAGCAGGGGGAGCGTCCCGGGGAGCGGCGATGACAGCGGGATCAGCCCTGTCCCGGCCAGCTGGGGGGCTGCCCCACCTGCCTCCTTGGCACAGGGTGGAAAGGGGAGCCCAAACCCATGAAACTGAACCCTCAGCTGTGCTGGCAGCTCTCCGGGGATAGAGGGGGTGACAGCAGGACACAGAGAGGGGGGTCACAGCGAGGGGTGGCATTGCGCTGACCATCGGAGCTGGCACGTTGCTGTTCCAAAACTCGTCTTGGCAGGCAGTGAGTGGAGGGAATTTGAGGCAGGAGCACCCCACAAGCTTGTTGGTGGCCAGAGCAGGGTTTCAGGGCTCACTGCAGCCCCCCTGTCCCCAACGAGCATGGGGAGCCGCTGCCTGCCAGCCCTGCGCCGCTCGGGTCTGCAGGTCTGCGCGCGTTGGGTAGCCAACTGCACTGCATTACGAGCCCAAGTAATGCTTATCATTAAACCTGTAATTTATTTCTTCTGTATTTCATAAAATGTGAAATATTACCACTCGTCGGGTGCCCAGAGAGAATGGGGATGCTCCATTAAGTTCGACACTGCTCCTCCATAAGATGCAGTAATTATATGCGGCTTTTTTTACTGCTAAGTTCCTAGTTGCAGATGCTAACAAAAGAAATAAGCTTTTAATCCAAACATAATTAATATGAATTACCTCCACAGTACACCCTGGCTTTGCACCATTAAACTTAATTTTTGTTTTGCATGATAATTGTGTTATCATTACCATTTATAGGAGAACTCAGGGACCTTCACTTTGTTTTCAGCCAAGACCAAAGGCGCTGGGGACGGCTCGCTGCGGTCTGGCTGCCTGCAGAGCCAGGGGACTTCTGGCCTCGCCTGGCCTCGGATTTGTCTTCGCCGTGGTCAGCCTCGTTGTGCTGTTTTTCCCTTGGTGGTGGTGGTGGGATCCGTGCTGTTGGCCTTGTAGACATGGGGTGAGCCTCCCATCATCAGGACATGGCTGGAGATCAGAGCCCAGGATGCTGCGTTGGGCAAGAGTCAACGACACCAGGAGGAAGGCAGGGGCTGAGCTGAGAGCCCCCAAACCCACGGGGCCATCCTGAAGTCCCCCTGCTAACGAGCTGCCCGGCCCCGTGAGAAGTTTGTGCAGCCGTGTTTCAGGAAGGAGGGAGCTGAAATCAAGTCCCATAATTATTTATTGAAATTACAGCCCTGTCGAGGAGGACTGAATTACTGCAGACTCCATTAGCCGGCTCGCTGTGTATGCGAGAGAGGGAATGAGAAAATGATGGATGGGAAAGACAGAGAGAATTTTTAGAAATAAAAGGGAAAGAAATGAGGGACAGAAGGGGCAAAGAGGAGGGAGGGAGGGGAGAGGCAGCAGTGCCCTGCCCGGGGGGGACCACCTCACACCGATCCTGCCACAGCCCCAGCATGGCATGGATGTCCTGGGGTGCAGGAGAAGGGGAGAAAGAGCTCGTGGCTGGAGCTGGGACATCCCAGGCTAGGAGGGAGCCAGCAGCTGGCAGAAGATGCCCCAATGTTATTGGGGTGGCCAGCAAGAGCCGAGATCAGCAAACACACCGAAATTACACCGCTGAGCCACAGGAAGAGGTGGCGGCTGCTGTTAAAAGTTTTCTCTGCAGTTGTCTGTAATCAGCACTTTGAATGATTGCATAAATATATTAATTACACTAATTAATTTCCCCAGGAAAGAGGCTTCAGAAGCTGGAGACAGCAGGTATCTGAAGGAGAGTGCGAGCATCATTTTGCAGGCGGCGCGTTCCCGGCAAATTCCTTAATTAGGGCTGCTCTATGGCACTGAAGTTTGGCCCGTGGATGAGTCTTGAGAAAACCTCAGTGAAAAACATTTTAGGAAGCACGAAGCCATCCAAGAGGAGCATAATTAATGGGCAGGCTGGACATGGCATGGCTGGGGACCCACACCGGGGTGCAGGGAACCCACAGCCCAGGGAGGTCCCAGCCGACGTCCCCTCGTGTCCCGGCTCCTGGTGTCCTGCACGAGCCCTACCTGACCCTGGTAAGGGCAACCCAGACCCCTGTCCCCTCCTCTCCTGCCCTGTTTGCTCCCCACAGCAGCTTTCCAGAGGCCACTTCTAGGTGGAGAGAGAGACGTGCGAGCCTCTGCGCCCCTCATCCCCTTCCCAACCTGCCTCCTGATAATAATGAGCCCAGACACTTTTATTATCATTATTAATTAGCACTTTCAAGCAATGGAATTAAATCAATATGGTGGACTGAAACTAATTTTAACAAGCCATTGAGATCAATCATCAGGACTTTTATCTACATAAATGCCACTAAACTCAGCTCGTTAGTGTAACATTAGCTGGAAAGGGAGGAGGGGGAGAGAGAAGGGAGGCTGGCGGGGTTTTAATTAGGAAGACATAAACCGTGCCACAATTTTTCTTCTTTGATTTGCTTTTAATCTCGTCCGTGAGCTCTCCTGGTGCCCTGGCTGATTATCACTCTCTTCACCTCCTCTCAGGAAGCAATGGCAGCAGGAAGGAGAAAAGGGGGAGTGGGAGAGGGCGAGCCCAAGGAGAGGCCCTTGGCCTCGGTGGCTCTGCTGAGCTGCTCACATTTACTGCCCTGCGTGGGATGCTGCGGGATGCTGTGAGATGCACAGTGCTGCGGGATGCCCTGCAGCATCCCTGCACCGGGGAGCTTCCCATGGCATTTCACCAGCCTCTTCCCTTCCTCAGCCCTTTTCGCATCCCTCCCAGTGCTTCTGAAACCCAACTTTCCTCCTCTTGCTATGCCCTGGGCCCAAAGCAGATGCCCTTTGCCTTGCAGGGCTCCCGTTGCAGCCCCAGATGGGATCTGGGAGGCCGGGAGGGAGGTTGGCCCTATTGAAGCTGGTTCAGGACAACTTGCTGCTGTAATGATGAAGAAGAGGAGGATGATGCCATCAACAACCACAGCACCTTGCTAACAGGCACTGGCTCTGACCGGGGTCTTTGAGGTCCTATAAAAGCACCTCAAAGGCTCCATGGAGCACCCAGGACTGCTCCATGGAGCATCTGCCCCAGCAGAAGCAGGGCTGGGGCAAGGCACCGCCTGCTCCTGGCGAGACAAAATCCAACCCCGCTCAGCACCCCCTGCTGCAGTGTCTGCACGGGAGGGCTGCCAGCACGGGCCGGCCTTCAAAACCTCTTTGGGTCCTCATTAGCACAGCTCCCAGCAGCAGCCAGACCCCAGCAGGGCCGTGTTGCTTTACACCGCACGAGGATCGGTCCCCCGGAGTCACCTTTCCCCGTGCCTCTGCCAAAGCTTCCCGAGAAATATGACAGATGCACCAGAAAATATTTCCTTTTTGTTTGCTGGATGGGTAATAACTTGCCTCAGAGACAGTCTTTACAGTCAGCACAAAAGTAATTTACCTACATGCAGCGCGACCAGATTGCAATAAATCTGCTGCTCCCCAGCCCCGCTGCACGCTGCTGCACCGCGCCGCGCCGTGCCACGCCGTGCCGTGCCATGCAGCTCGCCCCGGCCCCAAACAAGAGTTAACATTCGCCAGCACCGAAAAATAAATAGATGAAATGGAGAGCACCACAACGGCGTTGGGGCCCTAAATCACAAAGCCTTGCCTGTCAGCCAATTTCTCTGCAGAAAGCTCTTAGCAGTTAATTTCTGGCTAATTTATTATCCTTCGGCTTAGCCCTACAGCACCATTAGCAGTACACTGACACAACTGAGTGAAATATTGTCTAATTTATTATCTTATTACTCCTCTGGAACAGGATCAATTAATTACCCATTAAAGTATTTCAGTTGCAGAGATTTATTAGGGGACTCGGCGCTTTAACAGATGATTAGTTATATATGTTTGTTTGCCTGAGGAGCGCAGACTAGCAAATGACTGGAGGGGAAGGGGAAAGACACCGAGTCGGGAGGTAGCTAATGGATCTTTTCTTGACTCTCTGAAAATGGAGCAGTCAATGACAAGAATTATCGACTCATTCACTTGCGGTTTTGAGATAACCATATGTACCGGGAGAGAGAGGGGGTGAAGGGAAAGGGGAGAAAAAAAGCCTCACTCAACTGCTTTTTCCATTCAATAAATTTGCTTCAGAATATATTGGATTGGGGTTTGATGGCTATTTCGTGTTTTGCAGAGTGCTGACACTGGTATGATTCAGTAATTATTGTTTCTTTTAAGTTATTGCTGTAATTTTGCTTTCTAAGATCCCAATCAATTCCCGCCTCTCAAGGGCACGCTTGAAAAGCGATATTTGAAAACAGCCCTCTGATAGATTGTGCCGTTAGACAGTGGCTGAGACAAATAGCCTAATCTGGCACAAATTAGCTTGGCTTCCACAGATAGTTTTATACAGCAATGTAAATTATATTGTCAGGGCCAGTCACTTTCCTGCTTAGAGTGCAGCTAACAAGAAGCCGCGGAGACGGGAGCGCTGCTGCCGCTCACCGCCGGGGCTGCTGCAGCGCCGGGAGCAGGGCACGGTGCCCCCCGCTGCCACCCCTGCTCCGAGCCCCCCGAGCTCCATGGGGCAGCCGTGGCCTCGCCTGGTCCTGGAGCCCTGCAGGACCTCTCGCCTTGGCCAGCTGTGGTTGTTTGGGGAGGGAGGTGATGCTCCTTAACCTGCATGGGGTGGTGGTGTTGGCGCAGGTGTCCCCTCCCTGCGGGCTCCCCAGGTGCCTGAGGTTGCCCCAATGGGGAGGGAGAAGCCAAATCTGCCCCGTGGCGGCAGGGACCAGTGCTAGGTGCCACCAGCCCAAGACTGGATGGATTTGGGGTGGGTGTGAGCAAAGCAGGCTGAGCAAATCGAATAGGGGGTGAAGCAGAGACCTGGAACCAAGCCGCTGCACCGCACCGCCAGGAGAGGCGTTTCTGTGCAACTCCCTGCTCACCCGGGGAATTCATCACCACGAGACATCGCAGGAGACCTGAGCAGCATGAAAATGGGATGTTTAGACAACTAAGCAGGTACACAGCCACCTAATGAGACAGCTTCGATTTAAATCAAGGTATAAGGGATCCAGAGCCTGTTTCAGGGCAGCCACAGGCAGGTGGGGACAGGAGCTCCACGTGCTGTGGCCGTGCAGTGCCCAGGCAGAGCTCCCTGCAGGAAGGTGGGACCCCGGATGGTGCCTGGCACCTCCAGAGCCCTGCTGGAGGAAAAAGGAGGCAGACACAGCCAGGAGGCAGCAGTGGGAGGGCAGGGAGGAGGATCTTGTACGGCCTCCTCATCCTACCCGAGGGGATCCTTGGGCTGAGATGCGTGAGCGGAGAGCAGCAGGTCCAGCACATGAGCACCCTGACCTAGAGCTGAAATAGAGACAGCTGCAGCAGGGGCATTTTTTTGGCTTAAGGGAAAGGAGAAAAGCAAGGAACGGCTCCCGCAGGGCTCTGCAGGAGCAGATGGAGGATGCACTTGGCCGTGGTGAGTGCTGCAGGCACTTCTGAGCCCCACGAGTGGCTCCGGCATGGGACGGTGCCCTTCAGGCTTGGAGGGCTCCATCTCCTGAGGAAAAGTTTCTTAATTCCCTGTTCAGCCTCTTTCAAATAAAGCCAAATACAAACATGGTTTTAAAGCCTGGCAGGGGATGGGTTAGCCACAGGCCCTTGCTTTCAAGCAGTGCCAGCGCAGCAGAGCGCTGGGCGAGCCCTGAGAGGAGCTGGCACCAACTCGAGCCCCAGGGGGGATCCAGCAGCAGGGGTGCCGCGTCCCATGGGTGCTCGTGCCCGTCCTGGTGCCCTCGTGTCGGGGCCTGCCCCTGCAGCACCCAGCTCTGCAGGTGGGGCTCTTCTTGCTTGACTTCAGCTGTCAGCAGGAGACGTCTCCATCTGCACACATCACCCCCAGGGTTTTCCTTGGATGGAGGAAAACGAGCTTGCAGGCATTTGTCTGCCCCATTTCAGACACCTCTGGTGGGGCTGAGCTGACTCAGAGCCTGGCAGTGGAGCTGCACGGCTTGTGCAGGGAGCCTCGGGTGCTCTGCCACGTGGGGCCACCTCCCCACCTCCTCCTTGCACTTTGCCTTCAGGAAAATCAGTGCTCTGATTTACCAGAGTGCCACAAAGCAACTGTGATGACCGGAGCAGAAATGGGGCTGTACTCCTAAAGGCTCCATGCTGAAGATGGTGCCTGTTGTTGTAGCAGAGCTACAGAGCTCCTGCACGGCTAGGGGGCTCTGGAGAGACACAGCTTGGGTGGGCAGGGGCTCTGCACCCAGCCTGTGACACCCACACGTCTTGGGGAGAGCACGACAGTGCTTTTGGGGCACTCAGGCAGGCTGAGGGAGGGGGCAGAGATCCCAGCCTGGCACCCAGACCTTGGTCTGCCCCTCACCAGGGTGTGCACGTGATGGTGATGATGATCATCACTATCATTGTCATCCCATGTGGCCACATCACCACCATCACACCAGTGCGCAGAGGTGCCCATGAAGGAAACGGAGCAGAAAGGAGCACCCCCAGGGCTGGAACCAAGCCTTGCCCTCGTGGGGAGCCGTGCCCTTGGCAGGCCAGCAGGAGCTGAGCCCAAATCCATCCCACTGCTGCCTTCACTGCGGGGCTGTCCTCTCCCTTTGCTGGTGCAGTTCCCATTCCTCTTCCAGCAGCTGAGTAATGGCTTTGGGTGGATGACACCGCACTGATTTAGGGGCTTGACCTTGGGAATGCTCCTGCAAAAGCTGCGGTTTCCTGAGCACAGCTTCACATTTCCTTTTATGAACACTTCACAGGATCCACGTATATTTGGGTATGTAGCAACTGGGTGGAAAAAAAAATATGCATGCTAGAGAGAAAGAGGGATGAAAAAAAAAAATCCCTTTTATATCTCCAGGCTGCCTTCAGCAACAGCATTCCTAAATAGGAGAGGTTAAATATATTGCTGCCATTACACTCTACAAGGAACACATTCCATAAAAACGAAGGTGCCGTAAATTATACAAATATGATGCTAACAAGCCAGGAAATGCACTGCTAATGAGGTCAGCTATAGAACTCCCGCAGTGCTGCAAATCATGTGCCAATCCGGCGCAGGAGGTACAGGAGCAGCCCTGGGTCAGCATTTTCTGAGCACATTTGTAACCCGCTGTTCAGCGAATAGTTATACAGGTAGATAAAAATCTTCCTCCTCTCCTTGTTTATGTGTCAAATAACCACGGCACCAGACAATCACACTTTGCATTAATGTACCTTGCTATTATGCCTATTGTTCTGTGGCGCGGAGTGGAGAATTAGTCACTCCGATGTGCAAATATTGGTTACAGTTTGGAAGCATGCACGCTTTTGTGTTCCTATCAGGCTTGCTCCTAGAGGAATTATGCATGCTGGCATCAGGGCTTTTTCTTTCCTTGTACGCACTGTATTTGCTAAAGCTCTTTAAAAAAAAAATCAAATAAACATGTTCACGGCGGCTGAGTTATTAGCTCATTCAGCCTTCCTCCCCTGTTAGGCGGTGGGACAATAAACACGTTGAAATGTAGCATTTAGGAACCAAAACAAGAAACTTGCCCCAAATCCGGGAGCTTTAAAAATAAACCCAAAACCCTTCGGACTGCTTGATCCCAGCACTTGAGGAGAAGAGCCCCAAGCACCGAGCCTGGCAGTGCGGCCACCTCGGGGAGCTCAGGGTCTCAGGGGGGCTGGGTGCTCACCTCTGGCTCTGACCTTCAATGCCCTCAATCACAACCATGCGTGGAGTCAAAATGAGATCAATTCTGCAATTTCCGCATTTTTTTCAGGCAGAGTATGGGGGTGCAGGATCAGGCCCACCTGCAGAGCCCCTCCGCACCCCAATTCCCTGCAGCATCCCTGGCAGACTCCCAGCAATATCTGCACAACAGGGCACAGCTGGGGTTGGAACGGGCTTGTAAAGGGCATCACAGCAAGCAGGAACACCCTGAAACAGCATCTTCCCTGCAGTCCCAGCCCAGGGCTCGGTCACACACAGGGAATTTCCACCAGCATGCCCTGACTATAGGTTTCTTAAGGCATCACCTTTATTTTATTTTATTTTATTTTATTTTATTTTATTTTATTTTATTTTATTTTATTTTATTTTATTTTATTTTATTTTATTTTATTTTATTTTATTTTATTTTTTTATTTTTTTTAATTTCTTTTATTTTATTTTTTTCACACCAGTTCTGACGAGGAGGAGTGCAGGACAAGTGCAGGAGAAGCCGAGGTGCCACCAAGTACCCCCTGCTGCTCGTGGCTGCTGCCAGGATCACCCGCGTGCAGGCTCAGCACCAAAGGCAGCCGCCCCCAGGGCATTTACCTGCTCGCACCCACGCAGAGCCGAGCTGGCAGCAAGCTCAGGTGTTTCCACCAGCTAAACGCCGACGATCCCCGAGCCGTGGGCCCCGCTCAGCCCAAGGATGAAACGCGCATTCCTGTCTTTCATTTCCATATGGTTTTTATGGGTCCTCCATGCAGGAACCAGAGCAAAAGCCTCATTCAGAAGCCTCCCGGCTTGGCAGATTTATTACCAAATTAAGGAAGAAGGAAGCACATCAGCTGTCTGGCCCAGGTAGAGGGAATTATCTCTGCTTGAGAGGAACCAGACAAAGCGAAGGCTTGAGCCCTGGGAGCCTTCCCACCACAGCCAATGCAGCCTGCAAGGTTCGGAGCAGCTGTGACGAGCTCGGTGGCCCTGTGGCTCCTGGGTGCTGGCCGGGAGGTGGCCGTGTGGCCACCAGGGCCACCCACAGCAGGGTTGCTCCCCACGGAGCCGCCCGGCTCGCCACAGCCGCCGCGGCTCATGCAAATAACCGCTGCAAGCAGAAATGCATTTCTATATTTAATAAGCTGGATATTTACGTTAACTAAATAGCAGCTAATTATGAAAACATACTTAAGAGTCTGAGCAATTAAGCAGTAATATATTACATAGTTATTAAGCCTCCAATACACATGTCTTTAATAATCAAAATATTAATATGCAGCTACTCTTCTATTATACAGCAACTCCGCTATTATACAGAGAGTGTCCTATTACTGCCAAATTAAATGCATAGTTAGGCGAATTTAGGACACTTAATTTAATGTGTTCCCAAGAGTTCACTATGGCAGATCCTGCAAGACAGGCCTCTGCTGAGGTAGCCCAGGATTCCTGGAGTTGCTCCTCACTCCAGCACACACCTAACCCCTGGGGCAGCAAAGGGCCGGGGGCAGCCAATTCCCAGTGGCACGAAGGAAAGAGCCACCACGCAGGGCCTTTGCTTTGCTTTCAGTGGATTAGGATGGAAAGGAGGTTGTAAGGTAGAGCTGGGGCTGGAGAACAGTGGGGAGAAAGCCAGACATGAGTGGGGAAAGCAGCGGGCAGGTTTCTGTGTTGCCCCAAACACGTAATTTTTATTTATCCAACCGAGTGCCAATCTCACAGCCCAGGGATCCAGCTGTAAAGTCACAGGCACAAGCTCTGATTTTCCCCATGTAGTCACCATCCGGTTGTATCTCAAATACTCATGGAGGGGGGAGAGGGAGCTAAACGCATGTGTAAATCCTTACTGCAAAACCTTGGGGAATATTTCCCCTTTTTTAATCAAGCCCTGCGACAATAGGCTTCATTCTTCACCACTTTACACGTTTTCTCCTCTGCAAAGTGGGTGTGAAATGTAAACAGGCTGATTTGGTGTCAATTTACACCTCGCTCTGCATAGAAATAAATAAAGGTGGGAAAGGCAGGGACGGGAAAAAAATCAGGTTTGAGCCATGCTGCCACTGTGCCACAGGGGACGAGAAAGAAACGTGGGTCCCTGTGTCACGGGGCCCTTTCAGCTCAAAATAATCAAAATTCGGCACCCAAACAATTACATTTGGAACATCCATAGCAGCATGAGGCGTGGACAAGGGGTGATTCCTTATAATAAGTTACTGGTATGGGTCTGGGCAGCCACGAGACGCCCTGGATGTGCCACCAAGCGCAGGGACCGGTGTGCAGGGGACGAGTGGCATCCTCTGGGTGGCACCGAGGGGCAGAAGTGCCCCTCCGAGGAGCTGCCCACCCTCTGCCGCTGGGGGCCGGGTGTTGTTGGGGCCTTATCTACCATATGGCTCCCAGCCGGGATGATTTATGGGGTGAGGAAAGCACGCTGATAAATTTTACGGCTGGGTCCAGCGCAGACTGGGGGTATCAACAGCCCAATCCAGACAGCCCTAATGGAAACTGCCGGCACCAAAGAGCAAGGCGTTATTTATGACTGTCTGTAATGCCACTGCTGGAAATTTATCATCGCTTCTGCCGGGCAGGCTGCAGCTCGGGGGGGGTGAGGGCAGGACGGGCCCCGTATGCAGCAGCGGGGCCGCGGGCAGCGACCGGGGAAGGGCGACCGTGGGCACTGGTGCTGGAGCTGGGCTTTCCCTGAGGGCAGGCTCAATTTCCTGGCACTTCCACAAGTTTTCCATCCCCAAATGGCACCGAGACCCCGAGCATGGCATAATGGGATGGGGGCAGCTTGGAGATGAATCCCTACAGCCAGGCTGGGAGTGCTGGGGACGAGGCAGGAGCTGGGCTGTCCCCATTGCCCGCTCGCCCTCTTTTCTGCCACTGCTGCATTTGCTGAAGGGGTGAAAAAAAATTATAAATTTAAAAAAAAATTAAAAGGGAGCAGCTATAAAATCTAGATACTAATAAAATGTTCCAGGAAGATGGATTCTTCCGATATAATGGTGATCCCTGATACCGAAATGTTCCACAAATACATTTTCATAGCCCCACTCAGTATTATTTGTAGATCTTTTTGCAACTCTTGTCAACAAATTCCTGATAAAAAGGAGACACTTTGCTGTGTGCTAAAGCTATGAATTTAAGAAATGTCAACTGGTCCTTATTTATGGCGCAATCTTTGGCTTTCTCATTTTACTGATGTGGTTTGGTGCAGACTTGCTTCTCCACGCACATGCTCCCCTCCTTGCTCCGAGTTCGGGACATTAATACTGCGGCTGTCTCGGCAGAGCGCTGACTTTCTCGAGGTGCAGAGAAGTTATGTCTGCAGACAAATCTCCCCGAGCATGAAAACCCATCAGGGGAGGGGAAGCACCGTTCTGGCCAACATCTGAATTCTGCCCGTGCTGCTTGAGCTGCCCCAGGGTGATTGAGGATGCTGAGACCTGGGACAATGAGTGAGCAAGTGGCTGATTAAACAGAGCCACGATTAAACATAACTGTGATCCCCAGGGATGGGAAGGAGGGGGCAGGAAGGGGGGAAGCACATGGGGAGACCACGTTTTGGGGTCCACCTGTGGGTGTTCCTCATTTGGTCAGGGGTGAACGACAGCTGTGCCAAGGAGCTGTGTGCTCCTCCAGCTGCAGGCTTTGTAGGGCTGAAAAGGCTTGAAGTGGTGCCTGGAAATGTGGGGATCACCCTTGGGAGCCCATCAGTGCCTGGAGAAAGATGATGCATTTCTGAAGACAGCAAAACTCTGGGTGAAATGAATTTTGGAGGTGTGGGGCAAGAGGCCCTTTTCTTCGAGAGCAGCTCCTGCAGCACCTGCAGGGCATGGAGCTGTCGAACAAACTCAGTCGCTGCATGTCTTGCTGCAACACACCACGGGAGCTCGGGCTGGGGTGATTTGGGTCCCTCAGTGGCATTAAGCAGCGGTGCCCTGAGTTACAGCTGAGCCCCGCGCTCGCCCTGCCCAAGCTCTGCCTCCAGGGCCAATAAAGGGCCCCGTGTAAAGCCAGGGGACAAGCGAAAACCTTTTCCGGTACAAATCCGTGTACAAATCAACAACAGATTATCCAGAGTTTGTGTTTGGCAGGTGCTGACAGTAGTGGCTGAACTAACGGCTGGTGGGAAGTCCTGCTTGGAGAGCTCTGCTTGCACAAAGCTGCCGGATGGATGGGGCCCTACAGAGCCTGGCAGCGGGATGGAGAAGCCCCATCCCAGCCCAATCAAGGAGGTCAGAGCATCCCAGGAGCAGGATGCTGGTGACCACGGCATCCCCAACTGCACCAGACCATGGCCACGGTCCTCCCACTCCTCTGGATGAACTGGGAGCACTGGGAATCCCAAGGACAAAGGACCAGTAAGCGTAACCTGATTTCTCCCGCGCTTGCAGAGATGCTTGGGTGCCTCCAGGACAATTAGCTCCCAGTTGCAGATCCTGCTTTAACTATGGCACATGTTCACAATTTAAGCTCTTTACAATGGTGCTTGGTTAACACCGGAGCCTGCTCCCTGCTGCCCATACCTTTTGTTTGGGTGATTTACTATTCCTCTGTGCCCCTCTGCCCACTGAAATTCATAACAGCTTTCACACAGCAATCGAAAGCTCATAATTATAGCTATGTCTGGTAGTGCCATTGGAGCTAAAGGGCCTGCTGGCACTTTCCTTTAACAGGAATCCAGCTCCCAGCTGGAATGAAATTTGCCCTGCTGACGGGGTCTTTTTATTAGTTTGTTTGAGGCCTTATTAAAAAAAAAAAATCTCTAGTTTTTGGCAGCGCCGGTCCGGTGCGCTCTGCCTCCCAGCCTCCCGTGCTCAGACTCGGAGGTTTCAAAGGAGCCTTGGGAGCCGGGCTCGGCCGTGCCGGGCACCTCACCCAGCCAGGAGCTGCCCCCGGGCTGTTCCTGCACAGGACAGTGATACCGTTTGTTTATTTTTTATAAGAGAGGCCTATTTTTAATTATGCAAAGCTGCCCAGGCGAACGTGAAAGAAATCAGCTCTAACCCAATAAAAGCTTTGCTGTTTAGGGGCTTGGTGATCTACAGCCCTCACTAGCCACTGCGCCTCGTTTGTTGTGTTTTTTCCTTTTATTTTCTTTAGCCCCAGCCCGAAGGGTTAACCCTGAGTGCAGAGACGTGGAGGGACGTGAAGAATCCGGTTACAGGGGAGGATATGGAACCGTGAGACGATTTCCAAAAATAGAGGGAAAGACCAAAATAGTGGGTGATGGATGTGATGGATGTCCAGCGCGGAAAGCAGGCCCGGCACCGCGGCAGGGGGACGCGTCGGCTGCAGGCAGCAGGGGGCTCTGGGCTGCGGTCCCAATCCTGCTCCACCTCCAGTTCCGAGGTGTAAATTCCCATTAGGAAAGGGTCTGAAAAGAGGAGCCCGTCATCCGAGCTCTGCACAACAAATTTACACGGAGGGATCGCATGGGCACGGTCACCGCAACCGCAACCAGAGAATGTTCTGGGGGGGGGGCAGGACAGAGCGCTGCTCTCCGCTGCACGGCGAAATCCTGCGAGGGATTTTAGCAGCACAAGCTGTTTCCTGGAGGATTTGGTGAGCAAAGGATCACAGGACAGGTCACAGGAGAGTCCTGCTGCAGCTTGGCATTCGTGGGCACGGCCAAGTGGCGGCAGTGAAGACAGGCCGGTGCGTGCTTGGGTTTTTTCCAGGCTGTCCAGGGAAAAGTTTTACCTGACAGTGCAAATGTCAATCCCACAAGCTATTTGCAAGCAGAGGTTTCCCAGCAGCTTGTCAAAAAGTTGGTAAGCCAGCAAGTTACAAAATTGGACATAAGTTCTCAGGCGATTTTCCAGAGCGCCATGCGCAATCCTGCCAGAAGACTCGAAGGCAGAGTCCTGAAGCTCCGTGTAATTTAGGTTAAATAAGATGCAAAGTTTTCAGTGAAAACTGGTCATTACACTGATTCAGACTCAATCCAGGCCGGATCCATGCTGCTCTGTAATATAGATGGAGATTTTGCTGCATGGTATCTGGTGATTTTACATCTTGTACCTCTGCAAGGCTGGGAGGTGATCAGAGCATTTTGGACAGGGCAAAATCTTGGCTCCAGCCCCCTGTGGTCGATGCCACTGGGACCACAGGGGCTGTGGGGACAATGTCCCACTCTGTCTCAGCCCCGTGTGTCAAAACTAATCGCAGATAGCTTCAGCATCCACAGTCCTCGCTGGTGGCTTTACTCTTTTGCAGAGGGGGTAGAAAATTGAGAAATGGGGATTTTCCCTTGGTTTCTTTGCACAAAGATTGGCTGTGCCCTTGCAAGGGAGCACAAGCAGCCTGTGATGTTCCTGGTGCCACCCTCCCAGACACGGCCACTTGGATCTAAGCTCTTGGTCCTCCCTGATGCTATCGTCCCCTCGACATTGTCTGAGCACGGTGAGGGAAAACAGAGGCCGATAGTTCTGTGAATTCCTCTTTTGAGTGGAAATGCTGGCTCTTTGTTAGCGCTTGTAGTCGAAGGCAATTGCTCTGTGTTAAATGGGGAATACAGCATGTATTTATTTACCTCTGAAGGGTTTTATTGCTTCCACACACGCATTCTTTGCTGATTTGAAAGCGCAGCTATGCGTGTGCCAATGCTCTGCAAACTGCAGGGCCAATTCTCGCAAGGTTTTCCTGCTCCAGTGCCGGCCCCAGGGTCAGCTCACAAAAAGAAGGTCACTGGAAAGACAAGTGATGTTTAGAAACTGATAACCACCCGTTCTGCTGAAAGGGATTTGATTTCCCCATCTAAAAGGAGATCTTTGATTAGTGACTGATGGGGCAACTTCAAAAGCTGACTGGGCCTGGCTGAGATAAGCATTCAAACCTGGGATGCTCCTTCCCAAAGCCTCTTTGATCTGGAATTAAGGCTGGAAATCTTGCAGGCTTTATTGTGAGATTTCCAGTGTTTTTAATGATGCACCAGGCACAATAGGATCCACCTGGCTTCCCACCCCGGCCAGCAGCGAGCCAGAGGGGACGTTTTCAGCTGGGGGGGCAGAAGGGGCTCCAGCTCTATGGGGCACAGCCACCAGCCCACTTCTGAGACCAAAAGCAGGGTAAATGGGCCAATCTTCACAGTTTTAGGGTGGTCTGCACCAAGCAGGACCCCGTCTGCACCAGGGCTCACAGCTCCCATCGCAGCCTGGTGAGATGAGAGGATCCCACGGCAGCCCCGCGAGGTGTCTCCGCTCCGAAAGCAAACGCTGACAGGGCAGCGTCAGTCCCCTCCTCGCTTCTGAGCACAAGATGTGTCACACCTGGAAGTAATTAGAATGAATTTTTACTAATTCATAGCTAATTGCACAATTACTCTTCTATGAAAGATTCAGCTCTCCAAAGACACTTCAACGCGTGAAGTAAGTTTCCCCAAATCTGCCTGGAAGGAAAAGCACGAAAACATTCGGTGCGATCCAAACCAGGGATTTCATTTCCAGCCCAGTAATTCCTTCCGAGCCCCGCAGGGACCTGCTAGAGATGGTTTTTTTTGGTGCCTTGCAGGGTTTTGCCCCCGGCCCCATGGTACCCCCGGCCCCGCCGTGCGCCGCCCGCACGCCACCGCCTGGATCTGCAGGCTTGCAAATGATGTTTACTATTTAATAAGATGTGATGAGACTGTTCTGATACTTCAAAGGCAGCTGACAGTTTTGTTAGAGATAATCAAGGAACTTTTGGACAATTACGGTGAAGGCTTTGACAGCAAGAAAACGCACAAACCTTGTAGCTGTAACCAGCACCAAAATCAAAGATTCCTCCCTGGAAACAACTTGAATATTCATTTTATCCATTAAGCGTCACTTTTTTGTTTATTTATTTTTATTTCACGCTCCTTTATGTCACTTTGCTTCCTTCATGCCCGGGAGAGCTCTTTTCTTGTTACAAGACGTGCGTCTTCCCACCCTTCTCAGCTTCCTCAGCTCCAAACAGGCAGGCGCCGCTCCGTGCGTCTGTCTGTCCGTCCGTCTGTCTGCTGCACCCGTCTCTTTGGGAAGCAGAGGAGGGACTTCAGGCCCCGTGCAATCCCATTTTGCAGCTCTGCAAAGTGAGGCCTGGAGGGTGAAGGGAGCAGGGGTTTGTCTGAGGTTTGGTGGCTGCGTTGGAGCTGGGGGGATTTTGACATCTCGTTTAAGCGCCCGGGCTGGGAGCTGGCCAACAACCTGCTGCCTCCCCAGGGACTGGGCTGGACCCAGGGCGTGAAAGACCTCAGAAACTCAGCCAGGGTCAGCAAAGCTCAAACCTCCCTTGGATCAGCCAGCAAGGCAGTGAAGCAGTCCCCAGCCCCTCAGGACCAGCCCCATGCCACTCGTCCTCATGGCATCCAGCAGCAGGATGCTCAGTCAGGGCAGGCGCTTTGTGCCACCGTCACCTCCCATCACTCAGCCTGGTGACAGGGAAATTCGATAACGTGGGTGTAAAACCAAAGCCCCAGACCTAACGAGACTTCTGCACGGTGTCAGTGGAACAGGCAGTGACAGCTGCCCAGCGAGAATTACCAAAACAAGGGGGGTTTTGCACCAAAACTGATTCCTTTTTCCATCCCACTGGCATTGCTGGTGCGATGGGGGAAAATCTTTGTGTTGGGTTCAATCAGCACCAGGCTCATGGGGGGGACACAGGGACAGACGTACTGCAGCAGCATCACCCCCACACACCCGTGCCTTCCCCCAGGAATGGGTCCCACCTCTGGGTACCCCCAATGGAGGTTCTGGGGGGCTCCCAGCCCTCGGCGCATCCCAGGCTGGGCCCCCCTGCAGTCGCTGGGGGAAGCGTCAGGAAGGGATGGCTGTGTGGCAGTGAGTGGCAGGGGCTTTGTGTGCCAAACCAGGACTTGTCTTTGTCAAAAAGTCTTTGCAAAGTATCCAGCGCCGGGTGTCAGGGAGGACAAGTTTTTTAATCATGTTAAAATGATTTATTTAAACGTCAAGCCGTGTCACCTCACTTCCTTTCATTTTTCAAACTGTTTGTGTTTTTTCTGGATGATAAATTTATCTTCAGACAGCCTCAATATGACTAATTAACTTTGAAATATAAGAACCAGATGTGTGAGCTGGAGAGCTTTCTGAACTCATGCCAGGCATTTTTCTCCTCTCCTCTTCCCTCTCCGTCTCCTCCTCTCTCCCTTTCCGTGCCGCCTGCGCCGGCATCGCCCCACAGCACGTGGAGAAGCCTGGGTCCCTCTCGGGCACAAAATCCCACCCTTTTTCCCCATCCTGACCCCCAATTCCATTACTACCTCACTGACATTGCCCCCACGAGCAGCGCGGGGCCCCCGCACCTGATGCAGAGCAGGGGGAGCAAGCTGCCATCAGCCACTTGCCACATGAAAGGAAAGCAGCTCGGGATGTGACACCAAGTGATTGCTTTTCAAGAAAACCTTCCCGTCTGAAGTGGGTTTCCCCCCTCTCCTCCTTTCATGAGCGGATCGCTGCGGTGCCGCAGGAAGCGAGGCGTTTAGGTGCCGATTAATTAAGCAGAGCCTCTCAGCTTCAGTCCCGCCTTGCTCACGCGCGGCCTCGCCCCGTCACAAACCCCAGTTTTCTGTTTGGGAACTGAAAAAAAAAAAAAAAAAAAAAAGAAAGAAAGAAAAAAAAAAAAGGAAAAATCCCAGTTTTCAGTTTTATGTAATTTCACTGTTCTGTTGGGCAGGCGAAGAGCAAGACACGAAGGTGGAGACAGACCCAAAGAGAAGTGCCCCGCTCTGGATCACCGAGCAGATTCCCAAGATCAGCCACGTTGGGGATCTCTCCATCTGGGTCGGGGATCACAGCTTCCCTGGGGTGCTGGAGAAGGGAAGGCCCTTTCCTAACCAGACCTGATTTTTGGGAAGCATCTCTCCATAGCGCATCGAGCCCTGGTGCTGTGCAACTGATGCAGCAGGCAGGATACCCTAAAATTCCCTGATCCATCTCGGCCCCTTCTGGCCCAGCGGGGGCTGCTGGTGATGCGTGGCCAGGGCCCAGGCGGTGCCCACGTCGCCAGGGAGGTGACATCGCCCGTCACGCAAATTTCAACAAGTGTCTTTTCAGCCAAAACAGATTTCTCAAACAAAATGTAAATATTCATGTAAAAATGTTGGTTTTGGTGGAGATTCTCCTGATCTTCTTGGAAATGGCAATCAAAATAATGTTTTTTTAATTGCTTTTCTAAAATACTTTTTTTTTTTCTTTCTTTCTTTTTAAGTTTTTCGCTTCAACAACCCAAAATTTATTCCGTGGAAAAACTTCAGTGTCAAAATTTTTTGGTCCGTGTGTTCGGGGAGAAGGCTGCCGTGCCCAGCCCCTTGCAGCATGAGGTCTTCTTATGGGAGCGCTTCTGACCTGCTCCTGCCTTCATCAGCAAGAACGCCGGTCAGTGTTTTTAATTACAGCTTCCCACGGCCAATTAGCCCTGTGTGTGTCTGTGCACGCAGATGTGCGGGATCTGCTGCGGCACTGCCTGTGCACATCCAGCTCCCCCAGCTCCAGGGGTTCTGGGATGGGTTTGAAATGGGATGGGATGGGATGGGATGGGATGGGATGGGATGGGATGGGATGGGATGGGATGGGATGGCATGGGGATGGGGATGGGGATGGGGATGGGGATGGGGATGGAAATCCTGCCCAGGCAGGTGGAGCCCTGCAGCCATCACCTCCTGCAGCGCCTGGCAGCCGTTCCCCACCCCTCTCACCCCTTTCCCATTTCCCTGGCTCGAGCTTTGCCCTGCAGAGCATGCGCCACGGCTCCGTGCTCAGGCTGCCAGGGCTGTAATGGAACATTGCAAACATAACAGCCTGAAAAAATGAGCCGAACTTTCCCCTCCCCATGCCGCAGCCTTGCCCTAAATATACATAACAAGCTGCGGAACTCGACTGGCTGCGAGATAGGAGCCATCAGTGGATGTTGACAGCCTTGATGTCTTGGCGGGCAGGATCCAACAGCATCTCCCACTGTATGGCGCTAGATATTTAATAAAGTAAAACCCCCAGGATCAAGAAGGCTGCAATCCCTCCCAGCTCCTTTCTTCTGCTTTGCTCGAGCTCTTTAAAGCCTGCCTCCCGTCTCTCTCCAGAAAATCCTTTCATGCCTCCCTCACCAGACTGACATTTTGACAAGTTGCCACGAGTGACATCTGATTTGTACAAATTTCAAGACTAATAAATCTACCTGTCAAAGCGGAAACTTTAAAAGGAGCTAAGCCCAGCGGGTATAGTTTAACAGAACTCAAGTTGATGAAACTGTAGGATGGAGAAATTATATCTGTCACAATCCACCCACATTAGTTCTGTAGAGATGTTGGCAACTGAAACAAACGTCTTTCACAGCCCTGAAAAAAAAAAAAAAAAAAAAAGAGAGAGAAAAAAAATATAAAAGGAGACTGTTAATACTGTGAGTAACAAGTAACAGTTCTATTTGTAAACTAGCAAGTTTATTTATTTAATTTTTAATTTGCTTGTAGACGCGAGCGGGAGGGAAGGACCCCCCTGCTCCTGCATGCCGCTGTGCACCCGGACCCGCGGGGTTTTGGTGTCTGGGGACCCCAGCACGGCCGTGACACCATGGGGATGATCAGTGCGTGATGCTCTGCCCCTCCAGGCCTCCCTGTTTTTGTCTTCTGCTCTCTGTGGCCAGTTCTCCGGCTGCTCCAGAAGCCTGGGACAAGCAGGAGGTGCCACCTCCTCCTGCCCAGTCCCCATCCCCGTCCCCACAGCCCCAGGCGCTCAGCCCCAGCACTAAATACATTTTTCTGGAGCAGCGAGTACAAAGGGGGGCGGCTGCTTGAAGAAGAGGTTAGGAAAGCAGCCTGGCACACCGAGGAAGGATGGTATCACACGGCTGAATTCCCTCTTATTGCATCTCCTGGGGGAGGCACAAGGCGTGAGCGCCCAGCTCGTTGTGCCGGCCTGCAGCAGGCTGATGGAATTCCCATCTCCATCCAGAGACGAGCGTTGGCTCTTCCCTCTCCAATCCCATCTGCAGCAGGCTCCTGGCTCCCCAATGCCTTCCGTGCTCAGCACCGAGAGGCTCCTGCACCCAGCCCAGGCACCAGCTCCATAATGCACACGGCAGAGAAGAGATGAGAATTTCAGGAAGGTTTCCAAACCCCCAGCTCTGCACGGACCTCTTCCAGCACAGCCACACGAGGACCATCCCGGGCCATTCCTCACTTCCATTGAGTCTTATTCAGAGATGTGGTTCCACAGTGGACCAGTCAATATATTTGTTTTCCTTTGGATACACAGCTGCAGAAGCAAACCATGCAGAAAGTTTATTAAGCTGGGTTAATTTTCTAATAGCCCCAGCAATGATGGATGTAAGCCTCGCTGTCTTCCAGCTCAACTTAAAAGTCAAATAAAAATAATCATGCTGATGGAAAAATATAATTCTTCCAGCTAAGGCAGATAATATATGATCTGTTAGTATCTGCCAAGCGGCTCGTCTCTGGTAACATTCCCATGCACTTCAGCGGGGTCAGAGTTCGGCTCGCGCTATGCGCTCACCCGTCCACCATATACCGAGGGTTTCAGCGTAAACAACCCGCAGAGGTTTTTTTTTTTCAACATCTGTATTATTTCTAATCTAATTCCCACGTCAAGGGCTCCGCTGCGATGAAGACCAAAGACAGAGGCTCTGCTCCCGTGCTCGGCCTGGCAGCCTGATACAGGAACTGCGTGCCGTGCAGGATTTACGCGCCGCGTCTCCTCGGGGCTGGGGCACGGAGCTCCCGCGGGTGGGATCCTGCCCGCAGCCGCCCTCCTCCTCCACCACGTGCCGTCCCGAAATCTCGTGCTCAGAAAACCGCAGCACGCGGGGATTATCCGAGAAGAATTTAACTCGCTTCCCGGCGATAAACTCTGGCTGGGGAGATTACGGGTGTTTACCCAAGAAGCAAACAGCGCTCGGCTCCAACCTGCAGCCGGAGCCACGAGGAAGGGCTTGGGGCCAGGCTGCAGGCGCTGCTGCCCCCCACCCCACTGCAAAACCCTGATTTTTGTAATTATCCTGCAATTTGCTGCCGGGAGAGGCTGGCAAGACGAGGCAGCAAGGGCATTGCTTTGGTAGGTCTCACGTTGGGATGTGGGCTTCTTTTTTCAACGCTCACCGCCGCCGTTTGCGCCCAGGTAAATCACTCCGGCACTAATCTGGTTTGCTGAGCTCAGCTAGGTTTATAACCCTATGAGGGATGGCAGGCCGAGCCTGGCAGGTTATTTCTGTTATACTTCTTCCCTCTCTCCCTACCCTGCGTGCAGCAGATGACACCTATATATCTCGACAGCGAAATTAAGTGCGGTAAGGAAAAGTTCGTTTTCCTCTTCCCCGCTAAAGCCTTGCGGCTGACATTGGGTTCGGTACCAGGCTGGGCGTTTTACTCTAACCTGTCTGCAATTTAATGCTGTTTACAGCAGCGATGCTGCTGTTGGGCACGTTCATCTCTGCCACCTTTCCCTCCAGCCCCCTCTCCTTGCCTCGCCACGGGGGCAAAGCGCCGCACGGGGACTCGGGTGGAAAACAGCACAAACTTTGCACATCTGCCCGGATGGCAGCAGAGGCAGCAGACAGCTGTCCTTCTGATTCCCATCCCCTTTGTGAGGCGGGGGCTCCTCTCCCTGCCCCACACGCTTATCTCCCCCCCAGGTTTCAAAGCCATGCTAATCACATCCATCACACGCCTCGCATTAGCGAGGCGAGCTCCAGGCTGTCACCGCACCTCATGCGCAGGCATATGTTCCAGCGAAGGGCCGAGTGATTTAGAGGGGACCATTCACATTCACAGTCATCGCTTCAAATAAACAGGCTGAGAGTTTAATGATTTCAAGGTAAAGCTCTTTTATTAAGACAACACAGGGAACTTTTTTGAACCACAGCTGACATCACTATAATAAATCACCATCATGTCTTGTGGGATTGAAAAAGCCAAAATACTGTCAGAACTGATTTTTCTGGCTACTCATGCCTCCAGAACAAACCATGTGTTTTTAATCAACAAATCTTTGTTTTGCATTTCTAAGACCCTAGCACTCTTTAAATAGTTAGCATTTACCAGAGGGATATTTTAAATTCAACACACTGCTTCCTTACTGAAGAGATTAGGAAACAGGACACCACATTACAGACTTACTGGGCTTGTCCGGGGCTTTTGGAAATTTGTTTTTGTTATATTCATGCAGAACAGAGAAGGGCTTTCCCATACTTGCCTCTAGCTCGGTTAGGCCGTTTCTCTCCCCAGAATCAGGACGTTCACTGCTTTCAGGAGTCAAACCAGCTCCCAGGACATCCTCAGAGCCCTTCTTGTCCCTGTGCAAAGCCAGAAGGGAAAGCAGGGGGGAAAAAAAAGCTCAGGGAGGTTCCCAAAGCAGTGGCAGCAGCGATGGGCATGGCTTCACCCACCATCGCAGTGCTGTGTCCCCTCATCCTTCGCCCCTTAGAGCCAGCTGCTGGGGACGGTGAGAGCATCCCCCGGTGCTGCCAAAAATCTGCTGCCTGTCCCCAGCGGGATGTGCCGGGTGCCCCCCTGAAATGGGGGGGAGCCCAAGGGGGTCCCCTCCCCGCTGCGCTCTCAAGGTCAGGCTGAAACCGGAGCTGTTGGGATCCTCTTTCTCGCCCCGCAGGACCTGCTCCCGCTGCGGGCAGCAGGCACGGCGTGCTCTGCCTGCTTGGCACAAATGTCAGCGCTGAGAATAAACCCGGGACCGGGCCCAGGCGCAAAGGTGCCCGTGCCAATCACCCCCCCCGTGCCCAGCAATGGCCAAAAGGCGTGGGGAGCCTGGAGGGTGCTGCAAGAGGCTCCCTGCAGGACAGCACCCACAGGGCAGGACCTGGACCCTGTTCTCCCCACGTTGCATGGCTCCCCAGGTGTGAAATCCCTGCTGGAGAAGGGCTGGGTGACCTGGAACCTGTCCCTGTGGTGGAGACCTCGTGAGGCTGCTCCCCAGGCAGCCCTGGGTGGCTCTGTGCTCCCATCCCAGCGCCCAGCTGGTGGCACACGGTCATGGGACATTAGTGGGATGGTGAAAGGTGGGGACACCACACAGGGCACCCCTTTGCCTGCCCCAGCATCAGCCCCACTGCGTCCTGGACTGGCCACGAGCAGGTCCAGGGGCTGAGGGGACCTTCCCAGGGTGGCTTTGTGGCAGTGTTGGGGTCTGAGCATCCCCTCTGCACTCCCAGCTGCTCCTCCCACAAGGCTCACAGCCCTGGGTCAGGGATGGACCTTACCCTCGGGGTGATCCCCTGCTCCTCCCGGGCTGACCCCAGGCCACAAAACCCCCTCCTCACCACCGCCCTTGCCCCCAGACCCCCCGCAGCCAGCAAGAAAGCAGCGCGGGGGCGCACACCGAGGTGCCCACCCAGCACCCTCCCACGCAGCCCCCGAGATCAAAGCCGGGAGCCCAGGCATGTGACGGGCAGGTGTCCGTCCCCTCGACAGGCCACAATTAATCACACGCTCTGTCCCACAAGGAGATCAAACCGGGCCTCCCGCCGGCTGTCGGTTGAAGCCCGCCTTCAAGTTACCCTAATTAAAGTTTTCTCCTCGCCCCCCCTCCTTGTCCTGCCGGCTGACTGCCGTCCCGTGACCGCCTCTTTCACTCCCTGAAACAAAGGCTGCAGTGAGCAGCCCTCATCCCAGCGCTGGAGCCGCCTGGTTTTCCTCCTTTTAAAGCAGGACGTTCCTCTGAAAAGTGGCATTTCCCATCTGGGGAGAAACGCTGGAGCCCCAGCACAGGGGTGATGTTCCCTGGGGGTGCAGGGGGGAGGATTCTCCCCAGCCAAGCTCTGCTTTGGGGAGTTTCAGAGTTTCATTAAAGAAATCCGGGAGAGAAGCAAACTGCTTCTGTAACCAAGACTGAGGGGGTTTAAAAGCCCTCTTTAGGCAAGTAAGAAAATGAAGTTTTAAGAATCGCGTTTCCCCTTAACGTGCGCTCGCCCACCAAAATAAATAATAAAATAAAATCAGAGGGTTGCTCTGAGAAGCTGTTTGCAGTCGGGAAATCCAGCATGTGGTATCACAAATGCTCAGAGCAGGGCATTGCTGTGAGCGGGGCAAATCCCTTCCCTTGGAGGGGGGGACAGGACCGGAGGCAGTGGGACCCCATCCCGGGGCCGGTGTCACCTCTCCGGCACAAGGCTCTGCGTGCAGGGGGATGCTTGATCCTCACCACCCCTCACTTCTAAACTTGTGCCCCCCCCACGATGCCCAGAGCTGCTGCAGGGGGAGTGGGGCCGCTTACAAATTGTGGGGCTGTCGGTGCCGGGCGTGATGGATGGCAGCGGGAGCGGGGTAGGATGTGGGCTTCAATCACAGGCACACGTTGACTCTGGCAGCGGGACAAGCCACCTTTCACAGCCTCCCAGCGACCCCTCTCCCCCTCGCCGCTCGCAGGCTATCAGTCAAACGCCTGCCCCAAAGCTGACCTTTTTCCAGAGGAGCCTCGCTAAAAGCAGCGTTTCTTTCTCAAACCCAGCAAGAGGAATTTTGTCAACGCTGGCGGGGAAACAGCGCCGGCCCCGCTGCTCCGTGCCAAGCAAATTGGTGCCGGCTGCGTTTTGGGGGCTCCGCGAGCCCCCACAAGGGCAGGAGGAGCAGCAGGCAGGTACAGGTACAGCTCCTGGTGGGTTTGTCAATTTGCACAGCTGCTCCTAATTACCGCTTTGAAGTCTCCCCCGTGCTGTTTTCCTAGCTGACGGCCTCCGCGCGGGGTTCCTGGGGTCAGGGCGGGCGCGCTCCGGGAAGGTTTCGCCGTCGGGTTCAGAGGAGCATCCCAAAGTTCAGGCTCTTCCCAGCCCCTGCCTCCAGCAGCATCCCCGGGCTGCTCATTTGTAGGGCCAGGTGCCCCAGCAGAGCCAGGCAGCCGCTCGCTGCGGGCTCTCCACTTCGGGAAACCACCAAAACAAGCAGGAGGCATCGCGCTGCCTCACGGACACACGCCCAGCCTCATGCGATGTTGTTCTGGTCTTGGCCCTGCGTTATTAATGATAATAACTGCACAATTTTGGTACCCGCAACACGCAGATGGAGGTAGGCAGATAAAGGTCTGTGAGCCGCACAACCTGCTGCCGGGGAGAGATGGCTATCTAAATAAGTTTTGGGTTTTTTTTTAAACCCAAGATAATAGTGATAATGCAAATAATACTAATCCTAATAATGCCTCTTTTTAGGCTGCTTCGAGATCCAGATCTTATCCTAAACAAGAAAATAATTCTGCGCCCCAGAGAACGCATTGAAAATTAATATTGATTATTAGGAATAATAGTCCTACTAGGAATGGCACTGCAGTGTCTAGGGAAAGGATTCCTCCAGGGCCAAGTAATGATCACAATCATATTTAGTACCTGCACTGCATTTTCTATCCTCAGAGCAGATTAACCTCTTCTGTACCAGCTTCATTAGCTGGTGACGGGTTCGCGTGCCTGGAAGCGAGCAGCTGTGCCACTGAGCTCGTCTGGAAACCCTCTGTGATGCTGCACAGCCTCCCCAGGCACGATCCGGCCCCGTCCCCGCAATGCCCCAGCCCCGGTCCCAGCAGCCGGCCACCAGCCCGGCCCCGGTGGCTCTCCCTGCGCCAGGTTCTGCAGGAGACCACACAATGTGCCTGACATGCCATTTAATACAACGCAATGAAATATTGAAAAGGCTTTCAGAACTCAACATGTTGAGGCAGAAATCTATGGGAGATGTTTAATACTAATTCTATTAGGCATCTGAGTTAATGAATCACAACTGTAAGAAATCATGATAATCCAGAAGGCATTAGTGACAGATTAGCTTCAAAGCTACCATAAAAGTGCCATAATGCTTACCTAGCGGCATGATTAATACCAGCAATACATAATGGCATTATGAGGGATGGAGCAGCGCCGCGGCGGCTTGACAGCCCCTTTGCTCTGTCCACAGCCCCAGGAGCACAGCACCGAAACGCAGCCCTGGTCGTGCCACCTCCAGGGACCTTCTGCAGGCATCACAGCCCCTGCTGGAATTTGGAATTTGCTGGAGGAGTGCACCATGGCACGACCCCGGTGCAGCTGCAGGCAGAGGTTCCCCCAGGAGCAGGGCAGGGATGTGGGAGCAGGAGTGGTTTCTGAGATTGGATTCATCAGATTCTCCTGCTGCCTCTTCAGCAAGCAGAGCTGGAGCCAGGGCTCCTCTTTCCAAGCCCAGAGCCACCCCGAGGGCAGTGTTAGGAGCACCGGGCTCGGACCGAGTGGTGCCCGCTGCGCCCGGGCACTGCCAGGCGCCAGGTCCTGCGTGGCAGCAGAAGCGAAAGTGGAACAAGTTGCTATTGAATGAAACTAGACGGCTCATTATGGCTTTTCAGGATTGTTTTTCTACATCTTTATTGCTCAGGTTTGCTTAATTCTGGAGTGGATGCCTGCCAAATTGTCTATCAAATTACCTACTGGCAAGTAAACCAAGATTAGTTCACTTGAGTGCGGCCCTCTTATATTTGACATATAGCCAAGCAAAATATGGGTTTAATCAAGGGATAAATTGGACATGATGTTTCAGTGAAAGATAGCAGGGTACTATCTGTTCAGCGGAAACAGGCGAAGACACGACCCGAGGCAGGGAGCAGGGGAGGCTTGGCCCATTCGGCTCCCCCAGGCTCCGCTTGCTCCGAGGCTCCACGAGCGGCTCGGGCACATGGAGAAACTCGGCTCTCACCCAGCAAAGTGCCCGGCCACGTCCCAGTGCTTCCTTGGCAGAGCTGGCATCACGCAGTGACCCTGCTCGGCCTCCCCAGTGCTTCCTGCCCAACATTGTGCACGCTCCCAGGAGTCTCATGATGTGTCCTGCACAGACCCATCTCCCTGAAAAAAAAATAAAATAAAAATAAAAATAAAAATAAAAATAAAAATAAAAATAAAAATAAAAATAAAAATAAAAATAAAAATAAAAATAAAAATAAAAATAAAAATAAAAATAAAAATAAATAAAAATGGTACCCAAGAAGAAAACAGATCCAGGAGCAAAAGGTTCCACTGGTGCCATGCTCACTGACAGCATCAGTTCAAAGTGGGGCTGGTCCTGGGGGTCCTGCCTCTCCTCCAAGACTCAGCACTTCTATACTCAAAGAGTTTGTGCTTTTTTTTCCTCCTCCTGCTGTTTTCCCCGCTGCAAATCTGTGCAGGTGGCTGGGGGCAGGTCCCTGCCGTGCCACAGCCTCCCCCTGCTTCCCCGTTCATCCCTTGCCTCGTGCGCGGGGCCGGCGGCTCCCATCAAAGCCCCTTTGTGCAGCACCCAGGACATGCGAGAGCAAGGAGCTTGCTTTGGAGAAGAAAGCAGCGCCTTGTTCCAGAGGTCCTCTGCGGGTGATTTTTGTAGTTGCCCACAGCTCCTGACTCAGAGGAGGGTGCTGGGCTTTGATTTCCGCAGCGGTCCCGGTTCCGGAGATGCTATCGGCACTCCTGTGACACGTGGTGTCGCCTTCAATCCCCAGCCCCTGGCATCGTGGGAATGTGGGAGAGTTCTCTTCTTCTTCTCCCCCCTCTTTAATTTCAAGTGGTTTCCAGCGCTCATTCAGGCAAGCTCAAAAATTTGATTCCTGAAGGCTAAAAACTGGAAGGTAAATAAAAATAACCCCAAAGTTAATTATATACTTAACAAGTCATGATTTTTTTTAAGCCTGTCTCGTTCCTTGTGGGGGTCTGACTCATGATTCTGAGCACTTGCAGTTGGCAATAATGCCTTACTATAATTTGAATTAAACCACTTGTAGCACTGCTCTGTTCTCTAATTTCATTTAGGCCCAGTGGGTGTCCTGTCTTCCTGGAATTTGTTGGCTATCTAATGAGAAGCAGCCCGGCAAACAAAGTTAATGGATAAAGTCAGGCTTCTCTTGGGGGGGTGAGAAAGGGATGGAGGGGTGTGGGGAGGAGCACGGGGAGAAGCCCACGCTGGGACCCGAGGGATGGAGAGAGATGAGAGGGATGGGGAGGATGGAGGGGATGGGGAGGGAGCTGGGAGCTGGGGCCGTAGGGATGATTTATGTGAGCTCCTTGCGCACCAGGTAGGGTTTTGTGGCCATTCAGGACACATCCCAGAGCCACCCCCTATCCCCAGAGCCACCCCCTGTCCCCAGAGCCACCTCTGTCCCCACAGCTGCTCCCAGCAGCAACCTCTTGACCCGGCCCTGAACTCGGGCTCAGCCTGGAGCTCACCCTGGGGGCTGCAGAGGTGTGTTTGATCCTCCCCATCTGCCCCGACTTTCCCTATGAAAGGGGACGTTGCTCCCCCCGGGCTGGTCCCCGCTGGGTGCCGGTGCCTCCGCTCTGCCTGGAGAGGGAACGGCTCCTCTTCTGCCAAAAAAAATTAAAAATAAAAAATAGGGGGGTATTTTCAATGGCCTCCTCTGTCTGCAGGGATGCGCGGTTTCCCGCGCTGCTCTCCAGGGGAGCCGTTTCCACCAAACCTTTGCCAACAGGTCTCACTGGTGGGATCGTGTCTGTTCAGGGCCGTCGGCTCGTGGCTGCTGGTGCTGCCCCTGCTCGCTGTCCCGGGGGGGACAGCTGCCCGTGGACCCCTCCCAGCCCACGCCACAGGCAGGGGAGGTTGGGGCAGGAGCCAGGAGCCCCAGCGCCACGGCTCAGCCACAGCCCGGCATGGCACGGGGCTGCGCTCACCTGGGGGAAAAGGGATGCAAGAATAATACGAGGAAAAAAAGGAAAAAAAGAAAAAAAAAAAAAAAAAAGTAAGTAAAATGGTTTATATATATATATATAAAGAGCAGGGAAAAAATAAAAAGACTTCCAAAGTCGTACGAGTTGCTGAGTTGAATTATGGGGGCTGGGGTCGAATGATTAACAACCCTCCTGCATTTCTGCATCACAGTCATTACTCACTCCAAACCTGAGGCTTCTCAGTTACATACCCCGGCACAGGCCGACCATTTTTTCCATTGACTGAAAACACATTCTGACTGAAAACAAACTTTCGATCCCCAAGGCTTGGCACGCCTCGGGTCCTTCACCATATTTAATCAACGGGAAGCTAAACACTTTCAATCTGTGATGGCTCATTTGGAGAGGGAGCTTTGGGCCCTCGGTAGGTGCCAGATATAATAACTCTCCCCTTTTCTTTTCTGAGGCCTACTTTTATAATTTTGCTATTTTTCAATGTCAGACCCATCTTTTGAAGAAATTTTATTGGATTTCCTGCTAGACTTCAGCAAGGATTTTTCTTTCTTTGGCAGAAATATCAAGCAGAACAGGGGAAAAACTCAATCATAATCTTGGAACGAGGATTATTATTAGTTAGGATTTCTTTGTCTGTTTGCACAAACACATTATTTAAGAGGCCCATGGGTCAGCGGGCCCCAGCTCTCGCAGCACGGGCCCACAAGGTGCCGCAGTGCCGGCCTGCTGGGGCTCGGCACGGGGCACGGGGGGCTCCTGTCCCCCTGCTGTGGCACTTCTAGCATCTCTCCAAGGTTTCGGAAATCTTTGCAAAGTCCTTCAGGAGAAGGAGAGGAAGGGAGAATGCCGCCAGGGCTCAGCGGGGCTCTCGGGAAGGCACCAGGAGGTGGAGCAGGGTCCTTTGGGAGCTCTCCTGGGGACATCAGCAGGGGCTGAAGGAAGCGCGGGGGATCCCAGATGCTTCTTCCTCTTGGTTTTGCTCTCCTTTTGCAAAATCCTTCTGTCCCTGCTGTTTTCTGCTGCCGTGCCCTGTCCATCGCCACTCTTACGCCAAGCCTCGGAGATCCTGGAAGGCAGGAGAGCCTCGAAACCCAGCCTGGGACTGGGGTAGGGAATGGGCAGAGGTTTTGGCACCTCGTGCCCTGGCTCAGAGATGTACAAAAAGCCCAGCCCAGGGTTCACCTCCTGCCTCTGCTGCTGCATCTCCCCAGCCAAGCCCAAGGAAAGCAGGAGCAGAGCCGCGGCCCCGCGCGCAGAGCAGGGTTTGCTGTCTCAAGGCTTTTCAGGGGCTCTCCAGGCTTTCCGTCTTTTTTCTTTCAGTGTTTGAGGTTAAGAAGTATGCAACAGTATTCAATAAATCGCTTGGCATGGCGTATGACAAAACAAGAAAATGTAATTCAGATTAAAGTCACCCTCTGGCTAAAATGATAGTTTATTAAATAAACTGCAGCGCTGCCAATCAACTCTGCTGGCAAGCAATCCTTTGACATTAATCTTTTTTGATGTGATTTAGGGTACACCTGGGCCTTTGTAGAGTATCTCCCATAATTTCTTTCCCATCTCTCTGGATCAAGCTGCTGTGCTTGGCTCCGTTGACAAATTCCCCAAGTAATCCCTCAAAAGATTGGAGAAATGCTCCAAACGCTCCATTAAATTTATTTTCCGTGCTTTAAGAGCCCCAAAACTATGTCCAATAAATAAGTGTTCACCGTGATTTATTGAAATGCTGCTCTGATTTAAAGTTATAGGAGGGGGAAATATGTCCCCCCGGGGACGGGAGGGGCGGCCCCGCCAGCGAGCCCAGCTGTGCTGCTGCCACGGGAAGGGGGGGGGACCGGCCCCCAATTTGGGGCGACCGTGCCCGCACCCCGCTTCCAGACCCTGGCACAAAAGGTCCCTGACAAATTTATTGCGGTTGTAGTTATTGGGGGAACCATCAAAAGAGTAATTCTGGCCCTTGTTTTTGCGCAGACCTTTTGATAAATATGATACTTAGAAATATGCCTCCCACAAGACAGGAAAGCCATAGAGTTAAAATGAAGTAATCTGTCAGTAAACTTGCCAGAATCAAAGCCAAAATGAAACCTGTAAAAGTAAAAGGAGAGGGGAAAAAGACAGCCCGTGCTCCAAAGCGCTTTCGCCAAGCCGGGGAGGAGGCAGATTCGGGGCTGTCCTTCCCGCTGATATTTTGGTCTGCGGAGCTACAGGCACGGCCGAGCCTCAAAGGGCCTCTGTTCGTGTTCAGCCCAGCACGGGCACTGCTCCTGCTCCGAGGGCTCCTGCACAGGACCATGACCCATGCCACCGGTCCCCATCCTCCCTGGGCACGGCCGCGGGGCTCCCACCACCCTCACGCCGCACCTTTTGGGTAACATCTGCTGGGATTTCCCCTTGCTGCACATCTCGAACGGTCTTGGGAAAGTGCACCCTGCAGCGTGCCCTGAAATGCTCTGAGCACAGCAGGCGGTGGTTTTCCTCTTCCCCTCCTCATGCTCGGTGCTCCTGCAGGACCTGCTCAGCACGTGCTGCCCTGCAGCCACACCATGCTGCTGTCCCCAAGGGGACCCCGTGCCAAATATTTCAGGTTTTCCATAGCCTGGCATTTCAGCTGACCCAAAGCAGGGCGCAGCGGGGAAGGGGGGTGCTGCAGTCACTTCCCATTAGGTTTCCCTCCCAGACTGGAGCAAACACGAGAAAAATTGAAACCTCGTGCGAAATGCAGACCTGCCGGTTTTACGAAGGGCAGGCAGCCCGCGAGCTGCTCTGACCCTGCAGCTCCCTTCCAAAACCGGGTCAGAAATTACCTGCCCCAAAAACGCAGCCCAAAGGGGAGCTCCAGGGGGTCCCAGTGCCTCACTGCCCTCAGGTGAGGAGGAGGAAAAAACCACGTTGGGAAGAAAGCCTGGGGAGCAGAGGGGCCGGGGCCAGATCCTGCTGCAGTGCGTTGTTCCTGCTGGCCTGGACGCAGTTGAAAGCGAGGTGTGTTGCACCACCTGTGTTTACACTGCGCAATCTGCAGTTTACTGTAATAAAATCATTTAATACAGTCATAATTTTTTTGGCAAGGGCTGCGCTCGCGGTGAGTGATACGGAACGGAGCCGCCTGACAGCAGCCTGATGGGAGCGATAACTCCACGGCACGGCTGCAGCGAGCAGGAAGCAACACGAAAACCCCGTCGGAGGCTCGCTCTCGGTGTCTGCGTGCCCACGGCCTCAGATCCACGGCCAAGCTCTGCCGGCACCCAGGAGCTCGCTGCAAGACCTGGGGTGCTCTCTCCGGGTGGCGAACCCCACAAAAAGCCCAAGGATCCGGCGCTCCTGGGGTGCTCTGCTGAGCTCGGGGACACCCATACCCAAGCAGCGGTGTCATGGCACAAAGGATGGAGCCCCGTGGAGAGGCTCCAGTTTTCAGGCAGATGGAGAACTCTCTCTGTGAAGTCACTTCAGAGGTAGAAGTGCATAAAAGAGCCCAGCGTGCCACCCAAAAGCCCTTTGTCACGCTCCCCGTCGGAGCTGGGGAAGGGCCCCCTGCTGCTGGGGTGCTGTGGGAGCAGAGGAACGGGGCTGGGGGGGCTCTGCGGGACTGGATCAGGCCCCGAGGTGGGGAGAGGAGGAGGCCAGCAGCCAGGGAGAGCAAGGAAAAGGGGGAAAAGGGAAGGAGAGCCGCAGCATGCGTGTGTGTGACTGTTAAGAGAAACAGGATTCATGGTAATTTCCTGCCAGATGCCTGAACTTCTCCAGCATGCAGACATTTCACATGCGAAATATCAAAGCGTTCCCAATAACAAATGTACTTCCTGCAGCTTCTCAGATCTGCCTCCGTGCCAGCAAGGGAGCGCGGGGACGCCGGGAAGGGGAGCGCTGCCGCTGCTGCCGCCAGCCCACAGCCACGGTGCTGGGGGTGCTGGGGGTAGTGGGGGTGCTGGGGGTGCAGGGGCAGGGATTTGGGTCCCGCGGCCCCACTTTGCTCCGTGGGGCTTGGCAAAATGTGACCCTGGGTTTTGGGAAGCAGCCCCCGCGCCTCCGCGCGCGCTTTTAAGCGTATTGGTTCTGACAGCTCGAATTAATCCGTCAGGCTGTGTGATCCGTATTGGCGGCGGGCCTTTTGACCCTATCAGCACCGTGCTTCCCCGGCTGAACGTCTCCGGGCTTCAAATTGATTCCGAGTTTTATAAACATCCTGACGGCGGGGCTGGGAAGGCAGAAAGGAGGGGAAAGCTCTCAGCAGCGCGGAGCTGCTGGGCTGCCCACGGAGAGGCGCGGGGACAGGGTGAGCACAGTCCCACTGCAGGGAACCCCCCATTTGCAGGGACACCCCTGTTTTTGGCAGCCTGGAGGGGTTTCCAGCGTGCCCCCTGCCCTCTCCAGGCTGTGGTCACTGCTCAGGATTGGTGCTCAGCAGCAGGAGCAGCCCCATGGCAGCACCAGGACGCAGCGATGCGCAGCCCTGGACAGAGCAGCCCCACCAAATTGCCACGATGCTCAAAGCCACATCACAACCCAAAACGTCCTCTCTGTTCCCGCTCCTTATTTCAAACAAGAAACACCTCTCGGCTGTTTCTGCAGGTTTTTTTTTTTTTTTTGATTCTTTTTAATGTCGTGCAGATCTGGTTCGTAATCGCAGCACAGCCACGATCCTCCCACCTGAGAGTTTGACTCGATGCGGCTTCCCGAGCTCTTTCCGAACGCCTCGCTCGGAGGGAAGTGGCAAAGTTCATTTGATTTAACATTTTTAGCATGTTTTTAAGACCTGCAAGATGATCCCAGAGCTCTCCGAGTGGCCACGAGCCCCTGCCAGGTAGGGCTGTAAGTCACTCCTCACATTCTTTACAAGGTATTTTTAACCTTGCAGCAAATCTCTCCCTCAGCCCCGTTCGCGTCTCTTGGTGCTAACAAATGCGTGAGCCTCGCAGGCTGAGAGTTACTTTGCATGTGGGAAACTCATGCAAAGGACCCAAATAATCATAAATCGATATCAACCGTACATTGCTTATTATTTTCTATTTATTCTCTATTGGCCTAAGAAGTTAATATTGACTCGGCCAGAACAAAACGCCAATAACCGCAGACCTTGAAGGTCGGGGAGGACTGATAGCGGATGAAAATCCCCTCTGAAGGCTCTGTGGTGGTTCCTTCTTCGGGAGAGGTCTCAGCCACTTTGGGAAACCTCTCCACAAAGGTTTGGGAGCCGGGTGAGCCCCGGGAGGAGCAAACAACCAGGATTTTACAACTGAAGGCTTTGAGCCAGCTTGGGCAGCTGGGTGCTCTCCCTTCTGAGCTGTTGCTCTGGCTCCTGGGGCCCATCCGAGCAGGATTTGCGCTGCCAAGGCAGGACCGTGCCTGGAGCAGCGAGAGGGGCAGGGGGACCGGTCCTCGGGGACCTTGGTGCCGTTTCCAGAGCCCGCCCGCGCCCCGTCACGTCTGTCACTTCCCATTAGAGCCCTCTGGCCGCGTAATGCGACTTGACTGATGTAATCGGGGCTGACACTGCGGCAGAAAGGATCTCCAGAAACCGTACACCGCGCGGTTTCCTACGCCCGCGCCCTCCAGCTCTTGGCTGGAAGCTGCTCTCGGAGGCAGTGCCCAGCCTGGAGCACACGAAAATTGGGGTTGAGGAGCTGCAGAGCCGCAGCGTGCCCCGCCAGGGCCAGCTCCAAGGGTGTGAACCATGCTCCAGCCTCTGGCTTCAAGCGAGCAAAGTGACCTGGGGCAATCTGGTGAGCAAACCCTGCTCGTGCCCATCGCTCACCCACTGCTCCTGGAACATCACGCGGGGCTGGGGCAGACCCTGGGCACCTCTGAAACGGCTTCAGGAGGAGTTTGGTGGGATGAGAAATGAAGCTGGGCTCTGGGCTGTACGCCACACGCGCAGGCTGGCAGGGAGCAGGGGGAGAGCTGTGAAAACCTCACGGAGCTCCCGGCACGATGCAGGCACGGCCGGTGTGGGCTGTGGGGATGGAGCTGGAGGCAGAAACAAGGGGCCTGGAGGCACCCGAGGGTTTCTGCTGCCTGGCAAAGGGCAGCCGCTGAGGTCTGACCACTCCTCGCTGTGCTGCCATCAGATTTGGGCAACCGTGCTCACCACCAGCCATAACACACCCTGGCACCTTAAATCCCACATAAAACAAAACAAAGAAAAACAAAACAAAAACAGGAGATTCCCCCCTGGGTGGGGAACCACAGGGTGAAGTCTCCTTCCCCATCTCCACCCTGGTGGAGGGAGAGGGCCCGATGAAGGGATGCGCAGGGATGAGGATGTCTCAGGGGGCAGAGGTGTCCCTCGGCACAACAGGCACCCAGGGGCTGTGCCCAAGAGCCCCGAGAGCACCTGGGGCAGCGCTGCCAGCAAAGCCCCAAGCCCTGGGAATCGGTTTATAGGGTGTGCTCGTGGGTTTCTGTGCAGAAAATGCCTTCTGCCTGCAGGTATAGAACGTAACAAGCGAGTACATCCAGCATCTGGGGGGGGATCGATACCGCTGCGCTGGTAAATATCCCGGGAAATTGATGGGGGATGCAGGAGGCATTTTGCCCATTTTCACTTTTAACATTTCTCTGTGCTAAAAGTGTTTTTTTAATACATGAAAATTGGAAGATTCACTCCTGGGCATTGGAGGTTTCCCATCCATGCCCTGATCTCCAAGCTCTCTCAGCACCAACCCTCCCGAGGCTCCTTCGCCTCCAGCCCCGTCCCCCTCCATAGGGCACCAGGGTCCCATCGCTGCTTCCCCAGCTCCGCAGGTGCTGGGTGGATGCGATCCTCCCTGTGCACAGCCTGGGCATTGCCAAACCTCTCCTAATCCCTCGGAGCAGGCATTGCAGACGTGTGGGTGTGGGGCCTGGGGCACAAGGGGCTGTTCTCCCCGCACACCCCGGGGCTTTCCTTCCCAGCAGGTACAGACCCCGGGCACGGGCCCTGACCAAGACACACACTTTATGGTATTAAGGGCATCAGCTCCCCCAGAAAGACTGAAAAAAACACTCACTGTGCCCTCGGTAGCTATGGAAATTGAATCTTAACCTACAAGTAATTGCTGTGCAATACTCACTGGTTAATTACAACACAAAGCCTCTCCGCACGGGATGGATTTATGGCTGAAACTCCCTGGTCAACATTCACGGCAGAGCCAGAAGGAAACGTCTGAGGTAGTGGGGACTTTCTGGGGTTTGTTTGGGGGTTGGGTTGGGTTGGTTGGTTTTGGTTTTTGATCTTGTCTGCCCTTGGAGTTTGTGGAAGGGAAGCAGGAAGGCTTAACCCTGGAGGAGCCTTTCCCAACGGGGTTGGGGCGGTGCTGGCCATGGGGGCTTTGGCAACTGGGACAGCAGCTCCCTGCGGGGCAAGGAGCTGCTGAAATCCCCTTGCAGCACGTTGAATCTCCCCTTATTGCCCAAGAAGACAAAGCCCTGGCACAGCAGCTGGGCTGAGGCAGGTCCTGGCCATCCCCAGGCAGACAACAAGGGTGCAGCCGGTGTCTCCCTGCTCGCTGGGGGACCGACACGACACCGAGGGCTGGAGCTGGTGTGGGTTTAGGGGCACCCAGCCCACTGCCACCTCCCCAGGGGGTGTCCCATGTCCTGGCCGAGCGCTGGAGCAGAGGATCCACACAAGCCTGCGCTGTAGCTGCTGCTTGCCCGGCTAGCAGCCAGCTACGAGGTGGATCCCAACCTTTCAGCTCTTATAAAGTTACCCAAGAAGGTTTATTCGGGCAGTTGGGTGCTGTTTGGCTGGGGTTGGGGAGATAGGGAAGAGGTTTGGGGCAGCCTCCCCTCCGCAGAAGAGGGCAGGGGCAGGGGCAGGGGCAGGGAGATGTGGGGAGCCCCAGGGGCCACCCAAGGCTCCCTCTGCCTAGACAGCTCCTCACCAAGGTGTGGATCTGTCTCTGTCTCCATGCTCATGGGACATCTCCAGGAGTTTTAATTAGAAGTTTGGCACGACGGGAGCAGTTACGACACAGGAATGCTTCATGCAGGCCATCACCCCATGCAGGTCAGTGAGAGCGCGCTGCCCTGGCTGCTTCCTTCCCTGGGGTCGGACATCCTGCTCTCGGACACCTCCAGCACATGTTTTCCCAGCTCTGGCTGCTGTTACAGCTGCTTTCGAGGTGCTGGGTGACGGGGACCAGGTTGGAGGCGGCCCCAGGGTTACCAAAGCTCCCCGAGCAGCATCCCTCGGATGCAGCGGCTCCGTTCCCATCCCCGTGGAGCCAGCGACAGCTGGCACGACACCTTTCATGTCTCGCTGAGAGCAGAGTGGAAGTCAGCACGCTGATAATTACAAGGCAGCGCATCTCCGTGCCCTGTGACTCAGGCAATATGTAGAGCAAAGGTAGGAACAAACCACCAGAAGAGCAAATAAATAAAGAAGGCAGCCTTAATAATGGGGTAATTACCTACCTTAAGTACACAATCATCTAGCATTTTGCTAAACTTTATGACACATGATGACAAGTTAATAAATGAGATGTCTTACCAGCAGTAAAACAGCTGTTACCAGCCACCTCGTATGTCTGGGTAGCCCAGAGCAAAAAAAAACACCAAGCCAAATGAAAAGAAACTGGTTATTTCTGTTTGTCGAAATAGCCCGTGTAATAAATCACTATTAATGATGCTGTCATTTATCAAAGGGAAAGCTCTCGTTGCAAAAGCCTTTGAAGTCATGGCACCTATAATTTCCTACCTATAAAAAGGCACCTTTGTGCATGTGTCATACCTGCAGCCGACGGCAGGTACCGGGACTTCATCGCTGCCCCGCGCCGCACCGAGCACGGCACCGGTGGGGAAGGGGAGCTGCACCCCGTAACTGCGAGGCCCAATTTCTGCTGCCAGAGACCCCAGAAAAATGGGGATCAGTGGGATGGGAGCTGTGCTCGTGCCTGACCCCAAGGAAGGTGTGCGAGGCAGAGCCGTGCTGTGACAGCCCCAGGCTGCCCACGCTGCCCCAGGTCCCTCAGAGACTGATTGAAGGGCGAATTCCCTCTCCTCCCTGCACCTAACAGCGCCTTCACCCCAGAATAGTTGGGTGGTGAATCCGTGTTAATTAGCAGGGATCTGATGTGGTTAAAGCACCCAAGGTGACGTTCACAGGGCCGGGACCGGCCAGCACGGGGCTGAGCCAGCCAAACCCCCCCATGCCCTGTGCGTGGCCATGTCCCCAGCCCGACACTGGCCCACCTGGGATGGGACGGGGCAGGAAGGGGCAGAGAGGGACGAGGCAGCCTCCTGCTGCCCTGCAGACCCAGGGCCAGGGCTGTGCAGGCTGCGACGGGCGCTTGTGTCTGTCCTCCTGCAGCCTCGGGCTGCCAGCTCCCCGGGGACAGGGCTGCGCAGCACCGCGGCTCCGGCTTGTCCCTGGCCCTAATCCCTGCAGCACATCATAAAAGAGCAATAAAGGCCGAAATGAAGGGCCACAGATGCAAAGGGGAGGCATTTGCTCCCCAGAGCATCCATCTATTTAGGAGGAATGTGTTGTGTTTTTTTTTCCAGAGACCTAAGGAGGGTTTCTTTTTTTTTTTTTTTTTTTTTCCCTTTCTTGATTATTAACTAAGGCAGCTCCTATGCAGCTTTGTCATTTTCCCCCTGCTGAAGACACTTTTTCTTTTCTTCTCATCTGAGCGGCAGGCACCTCACCCGCCTCATAAGCATCTGCTGCAAGAAGTCTTCACCTGTCACCTCTTCCCAAATGACTTGAGAAAACAGGATAGAAAAGCTATAAATAATTAAGACCCATCCGACACCGGTGCAGCGACTAAATATCAGAACTGCCTGAGCATCACGAACGCTGCCTTGATAGCCAAGGGGAAAGCTAACCTACTTCTGGAGGAGGATGTCAACAGAGGCAGGACCACGTGCTAACCGTGTGGCCAAGTGGGTTTCAGCCCCTGTCGAGGACTCCTGGCCAGGGAATAACCCGTATGTGTGGGTGCAGCATGGCACACCGGGCCGAGGGCTTGCAGCATCCCAAAAGACCTGGGTGAACACCCCGAAAGAGCAAATGGGCTGCAAAGCCCAGGGCACGCAGCCTGCACCTACCCCTCTTGTTGCTGGAAGACAGGAGCCTCTCGCATCGCTGTCGCCTCTCCCCATTAACATGCATGGTTTACTGATCAAATCCTACAGCCGTCTCAGAGCTTGTAAGAAGTTAACATCAAAGCCACGGGAGGGAGGGGATGGCAAGTGCTGGAGAGAGATGTCACATTAGTGTCTGGCTCTCCGAGAGCTGCTGCATTTCAAACCTTGTTCGTCAAGGCTTCAACTCCATCGCCTTGCTTCGAGGGAAGGGGAACGTGGGGGTGCTGCCTGCACCCACAAGCACCAGGGGCTCACTCCCAAGGGACAGTGCAGGGCAGAGCTGCAGCCCCAAGGCCCAGCTGGGGCCCTTGGGTGCTGCTGCTGCTGCTCCAGCTGCCCTGGTTGCTGGTGCCATGAGGGAGAAGTAAGGAGCAGCCCCCTATGGCTGGCCCAGAGCTCCCGGCTGTGTCGAAGGCTGCAAATCCGGCTGCTGTCAGGGCACGGCTCCGGCTGCTGAGGGTAGATGGAAACTTCCCCTTTGGGCTCTTCTGTAATTGTTCATCAGGGCGTCAGTTCAGCAGAGCATGATTAAATTCCCAAGCGAGCAACCAGGAAGATAATTAACTTTTGGAACAACTTACCTGGGAGACAGAGGATCCATCACTCAAGGTCTTCGCCGAGCAGCCGATCCCCTGCCGCCAGCAGCGCGCCCGCTCCTGGAGGTGACCCCGCAGCCCAACTGGTGGGAAATATCCTCCTGGGAGCACAAAACGCTGATTTACCTGAATCTAAATGATCTGCGGGAATACTCCTGGCTCCAGTTTGCAACAAAAGCTAGGCAAGCTGCATACTGCTCTGTCAGCCTGCCCAGGCCTGGGGACAATGGGGTCACCCCGAGCTGTGCACCCGGGCGCGCTCCGGCACCCAAAACCAGCTGGGGAGCAGCACTGCAGCTCTCCCACCACACACACTTTTTGCAGAGCCTTCCCCACCCACGCAGACACACGCCTGATGTTTTTCAACTTTGGTTAAGCCCCAGCTGGGGATGAAATAAGAGGGAATTTTTGCCAGCCCTGTGGCTGGGGCAGGGGGAGCCCTGCTAAGGTCTGGTGCAAAGCCCAGCGCTGGAGAGGGGGGGGGGGCTGGGACGCAGAGGGGACACCCCCAGCCCAGGGAGCTGCTTTTATTTGGAGTCTGCAGCACAGTCCCCAGGAGATTTATGACCTGAGCTCTTTGATGTGGGCCTCTGATAAGCATCAGGAATATTTTCGTTTCATGACAATGTCAGCCAGGGAGCGCTGAATGAAGGGGGTTTATGGGCAGCAATGTTTCCTGCAGCTATTGAGCCGGCTGCCACATTCCTAGGGAAGGCCAGCCATTAAAATAAAATCATAAACCCCCCTTTGGAAAGCTTTATAAACAGAAGGAAGCTTCTCCTTTAAGGGAGAGGATCGGGGAGTATTTCCATTTTAATCAGGGGCATCTCTGGAACAAGACCACAGCCAGGGCTGCGCAGAATTTGTCAGGGGATTAGCTCAGGAAAAGAGAGAGTGCAGGATTTTTCCCCTTCGCACTCACTCGGCTGTTATTCCAAATTAGGCTGTTCGTGTTCAGCTCGGAGGAGGGTAATGAAAACCAGAAGGGAGCCGCGGCGAGAGCCTGGCTGGGGGCAGGGGACGGGGACGGGGCAGCGGAGAAGTCCGGGTGTGCACAGGGCACCGGGTCCCTGGGTGGAAGGTGGGCAGCCCTGGTGCTGCAATGCAAGAGGTGCACGGTGCTGCAGGGTGCTGCAAGGCATCACACAGCCCTGCATGACTCTGCACAGTGCTGCACGACTTTGCACAGTGCAGAACGACATTGCACAGCGCTGCACGGCATCGCATGCTGCTGCACGACTTTGCACAGCACAGCACAACTTTGCACAGCGCTGCACGACACGGCATGGTGCTGCACGACTTTGCACAGCATTGCATGACTCTGCACGGCGCAGCACGACATCACACTGTGCTGCATGATATTGCACAGTGCTGAACAACATTGCACGGTGCTGCACGGCATGGCACGGCGCTGCATGGCACTGCACGGTGCCGCTGCACTGGGAGCAGCCCGATGGCTTCAGAAACCTCCAGCCTGGCCATGTAGGCAGCACAGCGGGCAGGGGGCCCTGCAGCACACTCACAGCTTGGGGACAGGGCTGCAGGAAAGCTGCTGTGGCCTGGCTTTCTCCCCGCAACAGCCTCTGCTCACTGTCAACTGCTTCCGCGTGATTTATTTGAGGTTTACGCTCCAATCTGTAATGCAAAACCACCGAGCGCATTTCTTCCTCCTTGTAATTAAAGCCCCCAATGCTGCAGCACACACCTGGTATAAACAACTATAAAAAAGTACATGTGCAGCGCCAGCACTGTTTTTAGGTGCTGGGAACACAGCCCAACACCGGGTGCCCATCCCAGTGGCGGGTGAGAGGGGCTGCCCAGTGCAAGGGGGATGCAGCTGGCTCAGGCCTCACACAGCCCCTGGATCTGAGGTGATATTTTGGTGTTCATTTTGGGGCAGAAATAAGGGTCCCTTCCTCACCCATCCCTTGCAGGCATCCCAGGGAGCTCTCCTCCTTGAAGCCTCCCCTGGAAGGGCGCAGTTCCAGGGCTGGTTTGGAGGTTTTATCAACAAATGATTAATGTCTGGTAGGTCTAAACTTCCCAGGGGTTCGGAGATTTATATGGCAATGGTTTTCCTGAGCTTTACCTAAGTACCATGGGATGAAACCAGCATGAACACTGAGGCTCACCATGGTCTGGTGGTGGCGAGAGCCCCTTGCAGCCTGGGCTTGCTCCCTTAGGAGATTCATCTTCATTCTAATTTCCAGCCTAAATCTTTGGCATGGCCAATTTACCGCATTTTGGTTGTTCCAACTCAGTCCTTTCTCCCCCACAGCCCTTCCCCTGCCTGGTGTCTGCGCCATGGCCCCGTGGCAGCTCCTCGTGGTGTGGGCGTGCAGGGCAGCAGTGCCGGCAGCAGAGCAAAACGAGGCGGGACGCACACGGGGAAGCTTCCCGGCCTCCCCGTGCAAGCAGAAGGGCAGGAGGAACAGGTTTGGTGGCTGGCAGGGAACAAAAAAAGGGAACGTCTGCCCCTGGTGTATCACAACTCCCAGCCACGGACGCTCCCAAGAAGCGGCGCAGCAGTGGGTGCTGGCATCACCCGGCCGGGGGGCTTTGCGCACCCCACAGACCCGAGGGGGATGCAGGGGGAGCGGGGCTCTCCCTCCCCACACTGCACCAGGAGCAGACCCCCATCGGCCCTGCCGTCGTGGAAAACCAAGAACTCCAAGCAATTTTAAATGAACTTTCAAAATGATGAACAAAGAGCCCTTGTCCGTGTTATACAGCAAATAAATCACACGAAAATGATAGTTGTAATTCCCAAAAGTACACAGAGAATTGATTTTCCGATGACATTTATCATGATAAACCGGTGCAGCAGCATACAGGCACATCTTAAGTTGCAGCTGGTTGACTCCCTCCCATTTATCTCCCGTCCCATCTTCGCCGGCCACATTTGCACAGTTGCACAAGTGATTATTGCTCCTAAGGACAGCAGGGCTGGTTCAGCTCACCCTGCCGCAGCAGCTCCGGCTGGGTTTGGCTCGCGCTGACTCAAGCCTCAGCCCCACCAGACGTAGTTACAGGGCTAAGAAGTGTTTTAATCGCCTGCCAAGCGTGACGCCCGTGCCGGGCTGGGCTGTTCGGGCTTTGTTGGGAGCACAGCACAGGGATGTGCTGGGTCCTGGACTCACAGAGCCCGGCGAGTGAGGATGCCCGCACCCCCGGTGCTCCTTAGGATAACGTTGCTTTCAATCCCCAATCAGATTTTTAAATTATGTCTGTATCTGCCTGTGTATATATCTCCCTTTGTCAGAGCCTCACCAGCCTCTCCTCTCCTTTATTTGTCTTGCTGCTGTTGCAGCGAAAATGTATTGGCTTTGCAGTTAGTGATTACACGTCATCACATACCCAATTTATAACACCATACCCCAAAGAACAGATGTAATAAAGCCAGGCCAGGAAACAGCAATGTTATAAAACAGAGCAGTCAACTCAAAGGTCCTTGCATGTGTGCAGGAAAGAAAATATTATAGACACCGGTTTGGGGAGGGAGGAGGCTGCGGGGAGGAAGGGGGCTCGCAGCGTGCCGAGGATGAGGGATGTGGGTGTGGGGGTCACAGGGGAGGGGGATGCGGGGACTGGGGGTGTTTAGTGCAGAAATCACCGCCCCAAATCCGCAGCCTCCATGGGAGGGTGGCAGTGGGGCTGGAGGGGCTGGGTATCTCCACATCTCCAATCCCCCACCTTCCCGTTCAGCCCCCAAAGCCTCCAGCTATCAAAACCAGGAGCAGCTCTCCACGAAGGCTTACCCCGAGCAAGAATTTATCTCCTTTTATTCATGATCCGGGAGCCAGGACATCTCGCAGCGGGGCCGGCTAATCGCAGCCAGAGATAGGAGCGACCCCGAGCGAGGGCTGCGCGGGGCCGGCGCGCCGAGCACGCGGCTGATAAGGCGGCTGCGGCAGGAGCGCCGAGCTCCTGACGTCTCATTATCAAAAAGTTTTTGTTTAATAAGCCAGGGTAATAAAATGCACCTCTGGAGGGCCTTGCCCAGATAAAGGAATGTAAATCAGCGATAAAGGCTTCTGGATTTCGCTGCCACAGAGCCCGCCAAAGCCCCTTGTTCCCCTCGGGCTGGCGGGAGGGGGCCGGGAGCCCCCATGCCCTTGGTCCCCGTCCGTGGTCAGGGGTGGGCTGGGCAGGGGCTGGGGGCTGCAGCCTGGCCCTGGGCTGGGGTAGAGGCCCAGAAACCCACAAGATGCAAATTCGTGAGCTTAGGAAGCCGATCACTTTGAAAGGTCAAAACTCACATTCATAATCGGACTAAACAAAAAGCTAATTAGAGGCCTTTTGTGCTCCTAAATGAGGCTGGAGAATTCCCGGGGCTCCCAGGGGCTCCGGCGATGTTCAGGAGGGCTCTTGGCAGCCGTCCTTCTCCTGCGAGGTATTCACCAGCAAAGCGCTCCTGCAGAGGGGATGGAAATAATGAGCCAGGCACGGCACTGGGCTCCCAACCTGCGCGGGCAGCACCTTCAGCGGCCAGCCCCGGCTGAAATAAAATGGGAAAGGGTCCAGAGCCGCAGCCCCTTGCTCCAACAGGACCACTGGGGGCTGTTTGGTTCCCCTTGGGGACCCCAATCCGTGCTGGCTGGGGGAACGGGACCCCCGGGTCAGCCCCAAGGCGAAGCCCTGAGCCCAGCGCCCACCCCTCCGGGCGCGCTCCGGGGCTCGCCCCAGCTGTCGGCAGCGCCGTCACGCCAGCTGTTTCGGAGCGGCGGATTCCTGTTGCCAAGATATGGATTTGGTTTTAATAACAGTTAGTGCAAACATTGTAAATTTACTGCTGCTAGAGAGAGTTTTTGAAAACGTCCAACTCTGGCTATAATTTTTCAATCGCACCAGCTGTTTGTGCTCTGTTCATACCTGACATGCTGCTTTGAAATAGCAATCACTGTATTTATAAGAAGGGAAGGACTCATAAATATGTCAGGAGTGGAATATACAACGCCATATTTCACCATTTTCTATTTTAAAATTGTGAGTTATGGCTACAGAAATGTGGTCCCATTAAAGGTGATATGATGTATTTTGTGTCTTGTTCAGGAGCCCATCCATCATTGAGACAATAAAGAAAACCGCACTTACTTTTTTTCCCTGTCGTCTGTAATTTATGATGCCCAAAAAGCTGTAACCTTTTGGCAGGCTTTGCAGAAACTGCTGCACTGTTAGCAACTAAATAACCTTTTATAAGGTTTTAAATGTGTTGCTACAGTCTCAATGCACTTGCTGTATCGATCCAGAAGATCCTGCAAAAAAGGGGAAAGGAACATGATCTATAACAGGATCGATAACGGTATATAGATTGTTGAAAGATGCTTCTAATGATTTTTGCCAGCCATCATCTTTCAAGGCGCTGCTCCCCATCTTTTAGGCTTCAGTCCTTGCTCAAATTAATTAACCTTGCTCAGCCTCTCGGTGTGCCAGGGCTGCAGACGGGGCTGGGAGGGCTGCAGCCACTTTCCCGGCTGCAGATCAATCGGCGAGGGTGGCACCGAGGCGCTGTCCTGGCGGTGCTGCCCGCCTGTTCCTGGCCCCACGGACCTCACTGCGGAGCTGCTCCTCCAGAAATAAAGGAGAAAACAAACCCAAAAGGGGCCACGCAGCAAACCCAAGCAGGGCCACGCAGCTCGTATTGGCAGCGAGCTGCTCCCATACAGCGCGGCTCCGCGCTCCGTCCCCGCCTGCCTCGCTCGCTTTGTCATTTATGTTTTCCCCCCAAAGCAGCCACCAAATCATTATTAACATTATAAATAAAAGGAGAGGGCAAGTTATTAAATGTAAAATATGTGGAGTCCTCCTCGAACTCGCCGCGTAGTTCATAAATATGATGGCTTAATTTCATCTGTAATCCAAACGGCTGATGAAGCATTACACAGCTCTCTGTTAATTGAAGTTGTTAACAAAGCTGAAGAGAGAGATTATTATGTATAGACTTTTATCCTTCAGGGGTATCATCATAACAGATCATAAATGGAAATGAATTCATCGCTCCCACACGCCACCGCGGGATCCTTGCCTGCAGTTTCCATGGGGCAGGGGCCAGGGATGGGATTTGGGGCAGATTTTGGGCACGAGGGGCCCCAGGCCCTTTCCTCCAGGCAGCTCTGGGTGCACTTCCCAGCTCGTGGGCTTGCAGAGCCCCTTGAAAGGCTTCAGCAGGAGAGATGCTGCCTCGATGCGAGATCATTGCCATCATCTGGGGCACGATACATCAGGGGTGACGTAAAATCCATCCCCTCTGCCCACGTACCCCGGCCGTGGCGCACACGTACAGGAGGAGCCTCGGGGTCCACCCCCGTAAATTTACTGCAGGGCACGAGGCGAGTTTTGTGCAGGCAGCCAGGGCTGGAGGTATTCATCAGGTCCATAGACAAAGGGTCGTTATTATCTCGGGGCCGAGTGTCTGTATTTTCAGCACATTGCTTAAAGTAATAATTGTGTGACTTCTCGTTAGTGATGGGCTATTTGTTTCATGGAGAAATGGACGCCTGCTGCAACTGGGTATTAAAGGCTTCGTGGTGCAGCTGTGCCCCTTCCCGAGGCTTTCCAATGTCTTGTTTCTTAAACCCTGGATCTTCTAGGCACCGGGAGATGCTCTTCCAGCAAGTGAATGCAAATGTCCGCTCAAAGCCAGCCAGTCACCACGGCGTCTGGCTTCTTTCTCTGTAGAAATACACATCTGGTGGGAAAGGCCGGGGCTTATTCGGTGATTTTTAATTTGCTGAAGTGGGAATCAGAAGGCATCCAGGCAGCTCCCAGCGGTGCTGCGCATCTCCCCGTGACCTGCTCGGTCTCGGCTCCGTGCCTCTGCTCCTACGTGAGCCGGAGCCGCCGCTGGCTGCCTCCTACAGCCCAGGGCTCCAGGCAGCACTTAGATGGGAAAAGCTCCCTCTCTGCCCACCAAAACCATGAGCAGAGCCCTCATTCTCCCACCAAAGCTGGGAGCTGAGCTGCAGTGGGCTGGGGAAGGGGCAGAGATGCCCCCTGTGCCTCCAGCCCCCCGGTTTCTCTCTCCCCATGGCAAGGAAACCAGCCCAGCCCAGCCCGCGCCGCCGCAGCCCGTATTTCTCGGCTCCACGGCTTCCAGGTGGAGTTATGAAAACACACAATGCCGTTTCCTTCTCCTGGATCTCATCAGCTTTTTCCATCCAGCACATTATCCAGGAAATTCTCGTCTATACCTTTGAGGAGTTACCATGATTATCTGGAACGCGTTACTTGCACACAGCAAATGCAAATTAATGTAGTCTTCACATTTCGCCGTGGCAATAAAGGGGAATGTTGACATCAGCCTGAAAGTAGAATTAGCTTTTGCATTATGTGGTGTGAGAGTGAGGTGTTGAAACCCGCGCGCGAGACTTTCCAAGTTACAGTAAAGAACTGTTCTGGCAGCATTGCAAAAACATTGTCGTGTTTCCAAAAGCCAGAGGTAAGCTGAGTGGTCTCTCTGTTCGAGGCTGTATTATTGCTTTTGCTGGGCTTTCAAAACCCTGCCATTTTGTCTCGTTACCTCTAATGTGCTCCTCGGTTTATTGCAAGCTCATCTCCTTAAGAAGAGAGAGTTACAGCGCTGTCAGGCTCTGCTACTCTCTGATAAAGAGCCCACTTCGTTCCTAGCAACACCAGCCTCCCCTCCCCGCCGTAATCCCTCCGACAACACCGCTTTCATCGCAGCACGGGAGCCCTTTGAACCACACCAGACGAGGGCTGGAGGCACCAATCCTGCCGGCAGCCCCTTGGCAGCAATAACCCGGGGCTCGGCGCTAGCACCTTGCTGGCGGAGGTGATGCTCACGGCACCGGAGCCCCTTAAATCAGGCGCCGAGGCTGGATGGGAAGGGACGAGGCTGAGAGCTTTATTGATCATTTCTGCAGCGCGGGCATTCACCGAGCGCTTGCCAAGCTCCCAAATCCAGCAGCGAACAGAAAACCTGGTGTGGACTGTCTCCAGCCATGGTGGCAAAGAGATCCTGGGATGTTGGCCCCTGGTCCCCCCCCTCGCCATCGGGGACCCCTCTGGGGCACATCCCCGGTGCCCGCTGCGCATCCCGGGTACATCCTTGGGGAGGTCGGGCTGTGCAGCAGTTGGGGAAATTTCTCACAGAATTGGGTCAGCTCTGTTTTTCTGCCACCAGCCATCCTGGGGGGTGGGTTTGGCCGTTTGGGTAATTACAGCAGGAGCTGTTTTCAGGCAGGCGTTGATGGAGAGCAGCGGCTGCAGGGATCAGCAGCAGAGCTGAGAGCGCGGGGCAAGAGCAAGACATGAACAGGGACGGGCTCAGAGGGTCAAGTAGGCTCTGCTAGCCCAGCAATTACACCCTGTCCTCCCCTCCTCTCGAAGGATTGAGCAGAAGGGTGAATTAGCTGGTGCGGGTTGAGTTAACCCCTTGTCTGCCAACAGCCTCAGAGCTGGCTGCACACTCCCTCTGTGCAGCTTTGGTTTGCTCAGCAGCGTCTCCAGGGCTGAACGCTCCCAGCTCCATCCTGCAACCTCCTGGCAGTGGGTGCAGAGGCAGGAGGAGCAGCAGAGCAGGCACCGAGTGGCTCCCAGCAGAGCCAGCATCCTGCCCATGCCGTGAGTGCCAGAGATGAGGCTTTGCTGCGATCTGCTCCAGAAGCATCTTTACGCACCGTGATCTCTCGCATGCAACTGCTGCTCTGCCTTCCAAGCAGCCCTGTCCTGCAGCAGGGCCTGGTTTTATCATTGCACCAAGCAGGAACAGCTGCAGATGGAGTTTGCTCTTGGTGGCTGCCTGCACAGAGCTGGGGGACAGAGGAAAGGGCGAGTGGGAAGAGTTTGGAAGAGGAGCCCTGAACGTGCCTGTGCGCATGGGGCCAGATGCTGGCTGCAGGCTCGGTTTGGAAACGGTTCCCTTAATAAAGAGCTAGTTTAGTTTCATAGCCACGAAGGCCATCCATGTTGTTATTCAGCATGTGGCATATGAAACAGGTCGTTCTGGGGAGACCCACAGGAAGGAGCAGAGCGCAATAACAGGCGAGCGAAGCAGCTCCGCCGCAGGACTCGGACCACCAGGACTGAGGGTTTCCAGGCCATGCCAGGCACGCTGCTCGCATCTGCAGGGGGATTACAGGGAAAAATGGGGCTTCATGCTCCAGCCAGCTGCTGCTTCGCCACAGAGCAGGGAGAGGCCAGGGGCACCCACCACATCCCGGCGCCTTTGCATGGGATGGGGAGACACAGGGAGCAGAAGGGAGCCGAGATCTTGGGGGTCGCAGCCCCTCTTGCCCCCCCCAGCTGGGTGGGCAGGCAGAGCTCCAGGACAATTTGGGCCAAGAGGGCTGTAAATGAGGAAGAAGGGAAAACAAATGATGCCAGCAGCAGGTGAAGGAAGTGTAGGAGCATTATGTATAATATTAAATTTAATGCTATTCCATTTTCCATCTCAGTTATTAAATTAGCTGAGAACTATGCTTGCACTTAAAAGATTCCTGTCATATTTTATGCACAAGATGATCTCAGAGTAATTCGTGCTAGAAATATGTCATGTTAAATTACAGATACCAATAAACCTTACTTAAACTCGGCATTGATCATGTGTGGGAGATAAACTCCCAGGGGCCCAAGCTCCCCATCGCCCAGCACCCCGGGCAGGCAGCGCTGGCTGGGCTCGGGGACACGGTGCCGTTATCAGCACGGGGCCAGCGGTGTCACCCGACGTGCCTGGGGATCTGAGGGTGCCCAGGGGTCTGACAGGTGGCAGTGAGGGGTGACGGTGATCTGCCCGGGGCCGACACAAGATTCTTGTGCTTATCGGCACAAGATGCCGTGTCACCATATCAAACTCAGCCCGGCAAGTCTGGCTCCTATTTGGTGTCACCTCCACTCGCACCGGCCCCGTCCCTTGGGGCTGTGCCCCCTGGGCTGTGCAGGGCCGTGGGGTGGGGACCAGAGGAGCAAATCCTGGCTGCATCCTCCCTCGCTCCTGCCCCACACGCTGCCCTCATGTGATGCGAGGCCGGGCTTTCCCTTGGCGAAAACAGCCCTCGCCTCTGTGCGGAGGCATCACAAGCCCCAGCTGCCCCCAGGCTGCCCCGCCACAGCACAGAGGCTTTTCAAGGAGCTTTGGCTCCGGCCTCCCCCTGAATGGAGCCGCTTGTTCTCCGCAGCCAGCAGCCCGGCCACGCTCACTGGGTGCTCCCCCGGGACAGCCTCATCCCCGGCTCGGGTGCTTGCAGCTCCCCAGGGCTCCTCGCCTCGTGCTGTCCCATGGGAAAACCCAAGCGGTGCTGGCATTGCTGCCCCAAGGAGCATCCGAGGGCTCAGCCCTTCAGTTCCTTTTAGCACGAGGTAGTGAGAGGCACCCACGGGTGAAGCCCTGCCAGCGGTCTCGGGATCCCACACGCACCGCGCAGCGCACGGGGGGATGGAGCGAGCCGTGGAAAGACACAGCTGCACAGCTGAGCCTCCAAACTGGTGAGTTCCTGGCTGAAGCACAACCATCCCCAAAGACAACAGCCTCCCAGAGCCCCCTTTGGAGCTGCTCCCACATTATCCAGGTGGGTGCTGGTGGTGCTGGTCCAGCACTGGGTGCTGGTACCCCCGAGCTCTCCAAACCAGGCAGCCGAGCATCCCTGGTGCCAGCGCTCACCAACCCTTTGGCACGGCCCCGTGGCACCACCAAACCACCGGTGGCCTTGCAAATCCCAATGCCAATGGGGACCCCAGCCCCGTGCCGAGCACCCCACGGCTGCTGGGTGCCCCCCGCCGCTGGGGAGTAATTGGGTGCAGCAGCACATGCTGCAGGGCTGCTTTAATCCTGCTCCAGGTGGCTGCAATCCAGTGCAGGATTTACAGTGCCCTGACCCTGAGCTGTCAAGAAGGAACAGCCAGATTAATGGGGTGGGCGGGTTCGTGCAATAATCGTTTGTTTGATGTGACAAGCCTGATAGGCGTTGATTTACTTACAGACTGATAGGCTTTTAATTGAGCACCTCCGTCCCAGTCACATCAAAGGCAGAGGTTGACAAGGGGCCCCTTTTACCAAAAGCTCCCGGTGACTGACAGATCCTGGATGCTAAATCTCCCGGGGAGGGGGTTCCCTCTTTTTCTCTTCTTTTTTTTTCCTCCTTTCTCTCTCAGGATGGGCCAGGCCAGGCGCATGGAAAGCCCCATCCCTTGCAGGGGGGTGCCTGGCCAAGCCAGCGTCCCCTGGCCTGGATGGGGACAGGGTCAGGGCATGACAGGCGCCAGCATCGCCCCCGGCACTCCGCAGGGAGCCCTCGCCCAGCCCCAGCTCTGGTTCCACCTGTATCAGATCACGGACAAAAGGTGGCTGAAGCGAAGGGAAAGGTGGGAGGCCGAGGCCAGGCAGTGCTTTTATGGCCGATTTTCTGTGCCTCAGCGTGGCCGACCGACCTTACCAGGTGGGAGGGCTCGTGGGATGCAGTTACTGCACTTTGGGAATTAGCTGCAGATGGGTGAGGAGAAGGAAATCCGCGGGGTGCTGAGCTTGTGCGCAGAGGCACGAGCGTGTGGCCACGCACAAATGTGCACCACGAGGGCAGAGCGCACCTAAAGCACGTGGGTGCCCATCAACCCCCCAGATCATCGTTTAAGGCAAACAAACAAAGAAACAAACCCAGAAAACCAACCGAGTCGCTCCGACGTCTTCTGAAGACGTATGGGAGGTTCTGTTCTTAATGGGAAATTTAAGAAGGTGGGCACAAATCACAGCTCTTCTCCGTAACCTGTGGTGCGCAGAAAAGCCGGAGCCTTTGGGCCGGATTAGCTCTGTATATTTACGTTCTAAAGTCTGATGTGTTTTTCAGGATCTAAATATAAATTATTTTTACTGTATTAATGATTAAATATTTTTCTTTGAGATCATAGAGTCCAAAAATTAAATGTTTCTGAAAAGGCATTCGAAAAATTTAAAAGAAGAAAAAAATCCCTCTGAGAAGCCCTTTTGTCATTTGCAACCAATAAAAATGCCTATTGTTATGAAGGGCTCATAAATAATCTGATTTTGGCATGCTTTCATACCATACAGAAAATGAATAAATTAAACTTGATTTACAGCCTTTTTCATTTTTATTAGAGCCGCTCCAAACATTTTATGTAACGTACGTGCCAGATGAGCTACACCAAATGGTTTGAGGCTCTGGTACTGATATTATATAAATTAAGTTGTTTTAATTTGCATAGTTTAATTAACTAACACTGGCAAGGAAAAAAAGGAAAGCAGAGGTACAGGAGATCTCGTGTGTGTCTGAGGGCTCGGTGCACCCACGGAGACAGAGCCCCGGGTGCCAGCCCTGGGGTGCATCCGTGTCCCCGCATCACTTCTGGAGGGGGCCAGCACCCACCCACGGCCCCTTCCCCATGCTAAAGGACGCGGGGATCTCTCTCATGTTCCCATTTTACAGATGGGGAAACTGAGGCACCCGAGCTGGCCCCCGTGGTGCAGATCCCTGCAGCCTTTTACCCTGCGGGGACACCTCCCTGTGCACCCACGGTGTTAACTGGGGCTGGGTCACGGGGGAAAATGCCCCGAATTTTCCCCACTGACAAAGCATCTTTGTGAAGACCGCCACTCTGCCTGGCGCGGCACAACGCTGAGAAGATAAACAGGCAAAAAAAAAAAAAAAAGTCTTAACTAATGTCACCGTGACCCGATGTCAGCCACGCTGGGCGTTTTGATCTGCTGCCCATCCCTGCCGAATAGAGGAGCGCTTTTCTTCCCTCCGCAGCACTTTGATAAGTGTGTGATGTTCTCCTCCCCCTCGTGCAATTTATCCTGTAGAATTTCACACCAGGAAACAGCTTCATTACATCAACAACAGGAAGACCCCACTGATTTGTCACACAGAAAAACAGCTGTTAGTCACACATCAAGGGAATAGAGGGGGGGAAAAAAAATCTCACCTTTTTTCCTTTAATGTTCGCGCAGTTCTTTAATGTTAATCGCTCTGCAGAGGAAAGCCAGCTACCAGGCTACCCAATAAGTAACCATCATCCAGTGAGCACCAGTTAATATCTGAGTGTCTTCCTGCCTTTCCTGCTACATGATTGCTTTCGAAAGAAAGATTAATTCCAACTTTAAAAAAGAAAACACTATTTTTATCATTGCCAGAAGTCTATATGGGTTTAAAAAAGAAAAAGCACTCGCTTGTCGTTTTACATCTTGCAATTTTGTCAGTTGTTTTAAAACATGTCTCCTGTAATAAATAAGATCATTTTTATGCACTTGTTCTGCAGCTCGCGGCGCGGCCCCGGCTGGCGCAGCGCTCGGGGAAGGTGGACGCGGCGCGGGCAGCCCGACAGCTCCAAGCTCTGCCTCGTACACGCGGCTGGGATCCCACTCAGAACCTCTCCCCAGAAGCAATTCACCTACAGAGCAGCAGGTCCACAGCACCGATGAAAGCTGGGCTTTAAATGAGCCTCTGGGGTCCCCAGCCTGCAGCCAAGTTGGGTCCCCCCGGTTCCTCCCTGCACCCTGGGGACCCCACAACTGCCCCGGGACCTTTGTGGGACCTGGCTGAGGGCAGTTGTGCTCCCGTGCCCTCATCCCCATCCTGGTGCTGGGCTGCCAGGCACCCGCACAGCTCCCTGGTGGGGAGGGAGCTGTTGTGAAACAGGGGCACAGCTCTGGGATCACTGCTGGAGCTCCCCGGGGAGAGCACCTCCTTTCGATGCAGCTCAGTGCTCGTGCATTTAATGCACAAGCATTTCATGCACGTTTTTAGGATGGCTGCCTGGGAAGGGCTCTCTCTGGAAGGCAGGAACGCCGTCCCGAGCCATGCTTCCAGGCCTGTGCCGAGGGGTCCCCGCAGCCCTGCAGGTCTCCCCTCTCCTGGTTTGCTTTTTTCTTCCCCTCTTTCAAAATACCTGCGGCGTGGCCTGCGCCCTCCCCGGACGGCACCTTTTGGCACTGCCTAATGAGCAAAACACCATCCGTCATTTCTGAAAGCGCTCGTGGATGCTTTCTGTCTTTTTTGGCTGTACTTCCATTCAAAATATTTTGCTCTTCATTTAGCGCACCGTGTTGTTCTTATGTGGCGAGGGGTCTCGCCTGCTTCACCTGAATACCCTTGGCAAGAGGCACCCTCCAGGCACAGGGGGACTTGTGACGGGGCAGAGCTGGGCACAAAGTGAGGACGTTTTGCTTTCTCTCCCTCGGGTTGGAAACGGGACCCACACAGATTTTAACATGCAGAATAAAATCAGAGGCAGCAAGCGCTCGTAACAGTGCAGCATGGAGCAGGGTTCACTGTCTGCACTGATCCTTCCATGATGTTTTATTCCAGCCGAACGCAGAAGTTTTCTCCCCGGTGCACGCGGCGGTGCCGGCGCTCCCTGCACGCCTTCAACTTCCAGCAGCTCGCTGGATGGAAAAGGAGCCCAGCCCGATGAGCAGCTTTGCTGCACCCCAGCTCCTGTTAAGGGTGGAAAAGTCGCTGGTGCTGGGGCCTTTTGCACCCAAGGTGCTGCCTCCCCAGTGCCACGGGAGCTTTGGGGAGGCAGCGAAGCAGCCCCGGCGCCCGCTGCCCCGCGAGCGGCTGCTGGATGGCCCGGCAGTTACACACTTGTCCCACCTTATTTTATTTTATTTTATTTTGTTAACGCCGTGTTGTTGTTGGCATGCAACTTGAATTACTTTGAGGAAAGATTTTTTATTTTTTTTTTTCGATTTCCTTCTGACTTGAATGGCTCCTTTGAAAGGCAGGCCTCTCCTTTTACATCCACGCTGTCCGGATTGAATCAATCTTGCGGTCAGCTTTGGTGGAGGGGGCGGGGGGGGGAGAGAGAAAAGCCTCACAAAGAGGCAAAATTGACAGGTCCGACAATCGGCGTGATTGATAGCGGTTGGAGACGCGGCCTGGACGCCGCGCTGTGCCACGGCGATGCCGGCGCGCTGGGGGAGATCCAGCCAAGGCTTTTTCCCAGAACCGGGCGTGCACAGGCTCTGGAAGGGGTGGCGGTATGAACTTAATAATAGCAACATTGTTGTAACATAAAGCATCTGTCAGGGTTTAATATGATTAATTACACGTCCCTGTCTCTCTCTCCCTCTCCGGGCAGGCAGCAGGGACCCGAAACCCAAGCCCGGCGATGGCAGAGGTGGGTCCATGCCCTGGCCACGCGCACGCCGCCGCCACGCAGCGCCCCGCTGGCGACCTTCAGCCAGATGCAATGAAAGAAAGCAGGAAAATGTCAAACCTCTGCACTACGAACACCCTCACGGTGTCCCAGGCCAATCAGAGAGATGAGGTTACCGGGCTCTCAATAGGAAATTTGTTCCAGATAAGCTTTGATTTTAACGGGGCAGCAACGACATCACCCCCGCGCGCTGAGAACATGTTCCTTCAGGTTTTGGTACGTGACCGGGCAGATGGGATCGGCTGCGTTGGTGCTGCAAGCATGGTGCCCAGCTCCTCTCCTCTGCTCCCTCCAGGAGCCTCATTCATGGGGCCCAAATTTGCCAGTCCTGGCCCCAAACCAGCCTCGCACACCCCCGTGGTGCCCCCCAGCCCTTGCAGGTCTCTCCAAGCCCCCGTTCCCCCAGCCAAAACCTACAAGAGCCAGGGCCCAGCAGGATGAAGGCTTCCAGGCCCCGACCACGGAGCCCTCTGGGTGTGTGAACTTCATGCAAAGCCATCCAGGAAAGGTAACTAGAAATCAGAAGATAATTGTCGAGAAGCTTAATTAGTTATACAGGAGTCTGCGCTGTCACTGGGAAATTGTTAAGACTGAACCAAAGGAAACCAGAGGTTTCCTTTGAAAAGAAAACCAAAGGTTTTCCTCTTCCAGCGGAAAACCACTGGAAGAAATGAGTATTCCTGTTAACAACGCAAGGAAATTGCACGTTTTGTGGGCCTGGCTCAGCTCTGAGCTGCTCACGGTGCTGCAGGTGCACGGGGTGCGCACCCTGATGGCTGCGGGACGCTGATGGGGTGAGAGCAGCGACCCCCTGCCCACAGCAAATGCTGTGCGATAGCCAACGCTGCGATAATCACAGAATCACAGAACTGTGATCACTTAAAAAGCACTCAAATGCCGGTGATTGCACCACGTGCAAAATCAGTGTGTGCACAATTCAGGTCTGGGTGACACCGCTGCCCTGCCAGCAACCCCACAGGGGCTGCGCTGCGTCCTGGAGGTGTCCCCCCAAGGGGACAGGGGGCAGCGCTGCAGGGTGGGTGCAGGGGGCACTGCGGCAGGGTGCTGAGCTGAGCCGTGCCAAACTGTGCCAGGCTGGTCTCAGCCGAGCCATGTCGCAGCAGCCAAGCCATGCCACGCCGTGTGCCAGCTGAGCCGTGCCGTGCCGTGATAAGATATAACAGCTGAGTCGTGCCGGCAGGGCCGTGCCATGCTATTCCAAGCCGAGCTGTGCCAGGCCACGCCAAGCCGTGCGATGCCGAGCCGTGCTGAGCCGTGCTATGCCCGGCTGGGCCATGCCGTGCTGAGCCGTGCGATGCCCAGCTGGGTCATGCCGTGCCGGGGCGAGCCGTGCTGGACCGGGGGGATGCCGGAGGATGCCGGGCGATGCTGAACCGAGCCGGGCCGGGCGATGCTGAGCCGAGCCGGGCGACGCCGAGCTGAGCAATGCCGAGCTTTGGCGAGCCGGGCGATGCCGAGCCGAGCCGGGCGGCTCTCCCCCACGCGGCGGCGCGGCGGCAGCACGGCGGCTCGCCCCCCCCACCGGCGGCTCTCCCCGCCCCGGGGGCCCGGCCGGGCTCGGATTGGTGCGCGGCGCCGGCCCCCTCGGAGCGCGGCCGCCATCGGGGCTATTTGACGTGTCGGTGGGGAAGGGGAAGGGTTTTTTGTCTCGCCGGGGCCGCCGCCGCCGCCGCTCCGCCGCCCGCCCGGCCCGGCCCGGCCCCGCGGAGCCCGGCGCGCCCGCCGCCGCCGCCCGCCCCAAATGAGCGGAGCCCCCGGCGGGCCCCGGCCGAGGACCCCGCCGAGCCGCGGAGCCGCGGGCGCCCCGTCGCCCCGGCCGCCCCCCGCCGACCCGCTGCGCCAGGCCAGCCGGCTGCCCATCCGCGTCCTGAAGATGCTCAGCGCCCACAGCGGCCACCTCCTGCACCCCGAGTACCTCCAGCCGCTCTCCTCCACGCCCGTCAGCCCCATCGAGGTCAGTGCCCGACGCCCCCGCGGCCCCGGCTCCCCCCCTGCCCGCTCCCCCCGGCCGCCCCCCGGACCCCCCGGTGCCGCCCGTGCCCGGCTCCCTCCCTCCCGGCCGGCCGCGGCCCCCCGCCCCGTACCCCCCTTCTCTTCCCTTCCCTTCCCTTCCCTCCCTGCCCTTCCTTTCCCTTCCCTCCCTCTCCTTCCCTTCCCCTCCTCTCCCTTCCCTTCCCCGCGCCCTGGCTCGGCGCCCGCCGGCCCCGCGGTGAGGGAGGGAAGGGGAGGGGGGGGGCGCAGCGATGGTGGGGGGGGGGCCGGCCGGGGGGCGCCGTCGGGGGCCCCCCCTGACCGGCGCCGCGCTCCGCTCCGCCCGCAGCTGGACGCCAAGAAGAGCCCGCTGGCGCTGCTGGCCCAGACCTGCTCGCAGATCGGCAAACCCGACCCGCCGCCCTCCTCCAAGCTCAACGCCGTGGCCGCCGCCGGGCTGCCCGCCGCCGACAAGGAGCCCTCCGCCCGCCCCGCCGCCCTCAAGCCGCCGGGGGGGGACGCGCCCCCCGAGGACAAATCCAGCTTCAAGCCCTACTCCAAGGGCGGCGCGGAGCCGCGCAAGGAGGGCGGCGCGGACAAGGCCGGCTTTCGGGTGCCCAGCGCCGCCTGCCCGCCGTTCCCCCCGCACGCCGCCGCCGCCGCCTCCGCCTCGCCCGGTGGCTCCCGCGGCGCCTCCCCGCAGCACGCCGAGCCCAAGGGCGCCGAGGAGAAGAAGGAGCCCGAGGCGGCCAAACCCAGCCCCGACGGGGCGGGCGGCGCGCTGGGGCGCGGAGCGGCCGAGCCCGGGGCGCACGGCGAGCCCCCCTCGGGCCGCAAGTCGGAGCCGCCCGCCCTGCCGCCCGCCGGCCATGTGGCCCCCGTGTCCCCCTACAAGCCCGGCCACTCCGTCTTCCCCCTGCCGCCCTCCAGCATCGGCTACCACGGCTCCATCGTGGGCGCCTACGCCGGCTACCCCTCCCAGTTCGTGCCCGGGCTGGACCCCACCAAGCCGGGGCTGGTGGGCGGCCAGCTGCCGGGCGCCCTGGGGCTGCCGGGGAAGCCGCCCAGCTCCAGCCCGCTCACCGGGGCCTCGCCGCCCTCCTTCATGCAGGGATTATGCCGGGACCCGTACTGCTTGAGCTACCACAGCGCCTCGCACCTGGGCTCCAGCAACTGCTCCAGCTGCGTGCACGACCCCGGCAGCCTGAAGAGCGGATACCCCTTGGTGTACCCCACGCACCCCCTGCACTCGGTGCACACCACGCTCTCCTCCAGCGGCACCCCCAGCCTGCCCGGCCACCCCCTCTACACCTACGGCTTCATGCTGCAGAACGACCCCCTGCCCCACATATGCAACTGGGTGTCTGCCAGCGGACCCTGCGACAAGAGGTTTGCCACCTCGGAGGAGCTGCTCACCCACCTACGGACCCACACGGCCCTGCCGGGGGCGGAGAAACTCTTGGCGGGTTACCCTACCTCCGGGCTGGGCTCCGCGGCCTCCTGCCACCTCCACCTCCCGCCCGCCGCCCCCGGGAGCCCCAACACGTTACCGGCCTCCCTGTCCTTGAGGAGCCCACACACTTTGGGACTAAACAGGTACCACCCCTACGGCAAGAGCCATTTGCCCACAGCCGGCGCCCTGCCGGTGCCGTCCTTGCCGGCCGCCGGACCTTACTACTCCCCGTACGCGCTCTACGGCCAAAGACTAACTTCAGCTTCTGCACTCGGATACCAGTAACTACGGCAGCCCCTTCCCCTCCTCCGGTCTCCTCCTTGCCCGAGCTCCCCGCTCCCTCCTTGGACTGTGTATTTATTTACTGTATGTTAGCTTAAAGCTGGGAATATAAGTGCATTAATCCACCAATGAATCAATGGTATGCAAAAAGTCTGTGTCCAAAAAAAAAAAAAAGAAAAAAAAAGAAAAAAAAAAATTCTTTACTTTGCAGGTGTGGGGCTTTTATTTTTCCCTTCTGTTTCTTTTGATTTTTTTTTTCTTCCCCTTCTTAATTTCCCCCCTGAGAAATTCTTGCATGACTCCTGACACACAAGGAAAAAAAAAAAAAAAAGAGAACGTTTCTTCCTCCTCCCCCTCCTCGTTTATCGTTCTGGGATTCAGTTTCCATTTGTAAAGTTAACAGATGTAATTTTTTTTTTTTAATTTTTAATTTTTGATTTTTTTGGTTTTGTTTTTTTTTTTTTGCGATGTGTTTTGGGGACGGGGGTGGCCGCGGGTGGAAGGACGGGAGCAGCCCCGGCCGTGCCGCCCCTCGCCCAGCAGCGGCACCCCCGGGCAGCGCCCGGCCACCCCCCCCGGCACCGGCACCGGCACCGGGCCCGGGCCCCCCCCCCCCCGAGGACGGAGCAGCGACGGGCGCGGGGCCGCCCCCAGCCCCAGCCCCGCCGCGGGAGGGCTGCGAGCATTTCGGGTGCCTAGAGCTCCGGCTTGGTAAGTCTTATTTTGTTAATAAATGAATACTTGGTTATATTCACCCTGTGGTGTGTGCTCTCTTCCATCCCCCCCCCCCCCCGGGGCTCCGTGCTCCCCGCACCCGCCGCAGGGCTCCGGGGCCGCCGAGCGCCGAGCTCCGAGCCCCATCTAGCGGCGGCGGCGGCCGGGGGGGGGGCTGCGGCGGGGGCGGGTGCTGGGTGCTGAGCTCGGGGTGCTGAGCGCTGGGTGCCGCCGGGCTGCGGAGCGGGGGGGGCCCGAGGTCGGGGTCCCGAGGGAGCGGAGCGCCGGGGGGGCGCGGGGGTGGTTGGAGAAGGCGGCGGAGCTGAAAGCGGTGCCAAGAGCCCCCCGGTCCCGTTCCTCCCCGAGACCCCCGGGCGCAGAGGTCGCGGTGCTGTGCCCACCGGAGGGGCTGGGTTTTGGGGCTGGGGGCTGCAGCCTGACGCACCCCCAGTCCCGCTCCTGCACCTCGTGTGGGGCAGGCTCGGGCTGCCCTCCCCGCGTGATCGCAGCCGTGCGAGGAGCTCGGTGGGTTTTGGCGAGGGGCGCCGAGACCCCTCGCTCCCGCTGGGTGCTGAGCCTGCAGCAGCACGGGCAGGGCTGGGGGGGCTGCAGCCCGCTGCGCCCACCCCACACCGCTGCTCGGGGCCATCCCCGAGCTGTTATTCCACCCGCAGCCCAACCCTGGCAGCAGGACCCCCGGCTGCCCCCCGTGAAGCCCCCCGTGCTGCCCCACACGGCTGCTCTCTGCTGTTGAGTGCTTTGCTCCTGTTGCGTTTTGGGTGAGTCATGCAATTAATCCCAGTTAATTGCCTTCTCTACGTTGCCTTATGCCCCGCGTTGAAATTCCTTTGTGTCCTTTGAGCTGAAAAATAATGCGCTTAGCACGGGGGCTCGCTTTGCCAGTGAGATTTTTATTTTTCTGCCCGCTCCTCCGAGCGCGGCCGCGGGCGCGTGGCCGGAGGGTGGGCGGTGGCCGGGGCTCGGTCGCTGGAAATGGGGAGGCCGGGGTCCGGTGACCCCTCGGAGGGGTGGGCAGCCCCAATCCCGAGCCCTCCAGGATGCAGGGAGCAGTTTTGTGGGTCTGTGGTTACCCCGCTGGGGCCGGAGCTCGGGTCTGGCTTTGCGCTGGGTCTGCCTGCGGAGTCGCTGGCGGTGTTGGCAGGATGAGGGCCGCGGGTTTGCAGAACCGGGCTGGGTGCGAGGAGGTTTTGGGCATGGCAGCGGGTGCTCCCCGCAGAGGGACAGGGTGGCAGGCCAAGGCGCTGCCAGATAGCTTCTGTGCTTCGATCCCTGCTGCTGCAGAGCATTTGGAGGCGCGATGGTCCCCCTGAACGTCCCCCCTGCCCCTTGGCAGCGTCGCCTCTCCCTGGGCTTTGCCCTGAGCCCTCTGGCAAGGCTGCTCGGTGTCGGCCTCGCTCGGGCACACCGCTGGTCCCTGGCGTAAATCTCGGTTCCTCAGCCACAGCTCCCAAACCCCACGCCTGCTGCGGGTATTTTGTTCTGCTGGGCTTTGAGGCATCCTCGCCGCCAGCGCTGCGGGGCTGTGCGCAGGCTCTCCCTGCGCCACGGGGCAGGGAAGGCGATGCTGCGGTGCCGCGATGCCCACGGATGCTCGGGGGATGCTCTGGGCCTCGGGTTGCGGGGTCGCAGCGTGCCTGCGGTGCCATGCTGCCATAGAACAGGGGCGAGGGGTCCGTGGGCAGCACCCCCTGCATGCAGGGAGAGCCCCGGGTGACCGGTGTGGGGTCTGTCCCCCCTCGCTCCCCAAACCCCTCCTCGCACCGGGATGCTCCCAGCTCCAAAAGCGAGCCCCATGCGCCTTCCCCCCGCCTCCAGGCAGCCCGGGATGCTGCTCAGATGCATCCTGCCGTGCAGACGGCTCCCCGAGGAATATTTTTTCCCCTCCCTAAAGACTGCAGCACCGGGGCCAGAATGTGTAAACACTGCAAAGTATCATCTGATAGCAGCCGACACTCGGGGGCTTTATCTGCTAGGAAATTATTGTGTTGCCGATATATTAAATAACTCCCTATCTAATGTATGCCCAGGTTACTGCAGAATTCATTTTATAATAAGAGCACTGGGATGCACTTTATTAATCATTCTGTCTAACAACCTGCACTCCACAGTTTCGGTTTGATTTGATTCAATCCTGTCTTTCTGCAAAATATATGGCTGAGTGGGTCGGATAATGTATGGCTTAATTTAGAGTTGTATGGGTTTGAATTACCATTTTCATAATGTGCTGTGCATTAATGTGTTGCATCATTTATACAGAAAAATGTGCGAGGTTTCAAACCTCCCCGGGAAGCAAAAGTCACCTAAAGGGAGCGCGGAGCAGCAAGAAAGGGCCTTTCAAAGCCGGCTGGCAGGGGGTGCTTTTTGGGGCAGGAGGTGGGATAGGGAGGGCCGGGAGCGGGCTGGGGCTCGGATAACACAGGTGGGTGTTAGGACACGGGAAATGTGTGTTTGAGGCTGCGTTGGCAGCGAGCAGCTCTCCTCCTTATTGCATAACAACAACTTTTCCAGCTAGCCCTGAATTGCAAGAGACCTCCAGCGGTTGACTCTCAGGTGACCCTGATCCCAGCGCTCTCCCGTGGACGGCTATAATAACACCAGCTGTCAGTTACCCCGGCTCTGACTGAGGAGGAAAAAGCACTGATTATCCAAATACAGTCATTAAAGGGGAAATGTGTTTTTAGGACTGTCAGAGTGATTAATGAGGGTTAGCAATCCTTGCAAATGCACTTGTTTAGTCTAACTGGCAGCCTCTATTTTCCTATTGATTTATTGCAGCAGTTGCTGAGGCCGCAGTGTGTGTGGAAGGAGTCAGGACACTTCGCGACTGTGTGCTATTTCAGCGGAAAACATGCAGGATTTCGGTGCGAGCGGCCGAGGGGGGGCTCCGGCTGAAAGGCACGGTGAGCTCCCACTTTGCCCCGGCCATGGAAGGCAGCTGAACAAAGGCAACATTATACCTTGTGCCGGGGAAGGAATGACTTGGACGCACATGCAAAACAGCCCGGCCGTGCTGCGCGCCGTATAAATATCCCCGTTTGTAAAGCCCAAAGCCCATCTGACCACAAACGATCTGTCCACCCAATAAATATGCGAGCGAAAGAGCAAGGCCGTATTATTATTTCTTTTTTGTTGTTGTTTTTTTCCTTCCTCTCCGGCACGCAACCCCCCGATGCCCGTGCGGAGGTGTCTGCCCGCGGGCGCACAAAGCGGTTCGGAGAGCGGAGCACCAAAAGTCTTCAAGGGCTGGTGCGTGCCCGCCGAGGGGAGGTCAGGTCAGGCTGCGGAGGCAAGGGCCGGAGCAGCAGCGCTGGTGGGTGGATGAGAAGTTTCTCGGCTGCATAAAGCAGCTTTTCTTTCCGTCTGAGCCCTGGTGGAAGCCCTGGAGAATACAGGCTCTGTGTTTCCTCCCCGCTGGGGACATCTCCTGTCCCCCTGCCAGTGCCCCGCAGGAACCTTCCCAGGGGGAAGCGTCCCCTTGAGCCCCCCTGGCTGGGGCTAGGGCTGTGCAGAGCGAGCTTGGAGATGGGGGGATGGAGGGGGAGCAAAGGGAGAAGGGCTCAGGAGCATAAAGGGGTGTCCTGTGGTTTGCCTCCAGGCAATGTCAGTAGCAGGAGAGCACCAGCGAGAGGAGGCGCGTGGAGAAGAGCGAGGACATCGAGGTGCTCAGAGAGCCCCAAAGGCAGAGGAGCACACGGGAGCAGACAGAGGGTGCCCAACGGCCTGGAAAGCTGCAGAGAATGGGAGAAGGCTTTCACGGGGCTTTGTAAGACTGCTGAGGAGCCACTGCTGTCACTTCGCTGCCCAAAACCCGGTGCGTGGCACGAATCCTCCCGGCGGCACCAGCACCTGCTTGCAGCGGGGATGCACCAGCACCTTCCCCATAACAGGACACCCGTTTTGTGCTGGCAGCAGCATGGGAAGCACCCAGGGTGACCGTACGTGGCCGTGGCTCCTGCCACCTCCTGCAGTGTCTGCTCCTGCTCAGCACCACCATTGGCACCGGGGCACTGTTGGGCTGCCCCGGTCCCGTGGCGGAGCTGTGCCCGCGCTGGCTCCCTGCAAAGCGCGGCCCCGCTCGCTCAGATTTACACCGGCGCGCGTGTAAGTGATACTGTTCATTACTGTGATGCATGGTTAATAGTTATCTCTCTGTTTATTATCATGATGAATAACTGAAGAGTCGTAATTCTGTATACACAAATGTTTCAGCTAAACGCTCGCTGGAGAATGCTGGGGGAGACGCTCGGCTGACAGCTTAGTTTACAGAGTGTATTCCTTGAGCTCAACTCACAATAACAAACAGATTTCCACAGACCATAATGTTTTCTAACACAGCGTTTATGGAAACCTCCCGGAGCAGCTTTGCCATGACTTCACCCCACCTTCCAGCACCGTGCACGGGATGGGACGGGGGGAATGCGACCTCCCCGCAGACAGAGCGACCCCGGAGGTGCCGTGGCAAGATGCTGAGAGCTGATGCTGCACCAGCAAAGTGATGGCAACGTGGGGACCGAGCAGGGTGGCACATCCAGCACCTCGTGGTGCCGAACACCGGGATGGTCCCTGCTGGCACCTGGAGCCCTCACGGCCCAACAAGCAGGCGGCGGCTGCAGGACACGCAGCGTCCCTGGCATCTGGCGAGCAGACGCAGCAGCCTCGGCTGGTTTTATAAGCGCCCATAAATCAGGCCTCCTGCAGCCCGACCGTGGGCACCCTGCCGGATCGGAGAACCCAAATGGCCTGGTTTTCCTCACCGTGTTTGCAAGAGGACTTGTGGCAGCGGCTCGAGGATCTCCATCGGCCACCCCACAGCACCCTCCTGAGACCCCATCCAGCAGCCGGGCTGTGGGGCGATGCCGGTCCCCACTGGTGCCTCACCAAGAGGAGGAGACGCTGCTGCCAGGGAGAAAGGGACCTGCAGGAGCCCGGGGTGCTCGGTGCCTGCCCTTGGTGAGTGCTCACCCCATGGGCAGGTGGCTCTGGAGAGCAGAGGACAGAAGAGGGGACTGAAGCACTTCAAATCGTGCTGGAGCTTTCTGCTGAGATGCCGCCCTCGCCGCCTTCACCACACTCCTCTCCCTGGGGCAGAGGCGAGGGGAGATGGAAGCATTTGAACAATTTGCTGCCTTGCTCTTTCCTGGCACGCTCGCTTGCTGCAATCCAGAGCTGGCTTCTGCTGTGCCCCTCTCCTGCCTTCCCCCAGCTGAGCGTGGTGACAGGACCCCTTCTGCTGCCAGCACTTGGGGACAATCGGCCCTCTCGTGCCCGCGGTGCGGTGACGGGGCTGTCCCCGCTCGCAGCCTCGCTCGGATGGGGCTGGTAACTGCAGCCTTGGCTGCGAACCCAGCGCCGAGCCTGGGAGCTTTGCTGGGCAGAGCTCCTGTAAAAGTGACTAATTGTTTCTGCTGGAGCAATTGTTACCTTCACGGCTTTCTGTTCCAGTTCTCTGCACAGCCTCAGTGACGTCCGTGGGGTGCAGAGGGACGGCGGCCAGGTCCGGCTTCCAAGGTGGAAAGAGTCATGTTCTGTGGAAAATGTCTCTGACATGAACCAAAGCGCGAGCCGTGCTCGCGCCGAGCCGCTGATTTGTCACAGGCGTGGAGCAACCTCATGTTTTTAAGAAAATTATTGCTCAACCCACCCCAGATAACAAACCCTTGCGAGGCAGGGGTGGGAACAGGAATTTACCACCGAGGAATGGAGCTGAAAAGACCTCCGTGCCTTCTGGTGTTTATGCACGTTTCTCAGGCTCTGGCTGAATTTCAGATTAGGAACAACTGCTCGGGAAGCGTTCGCTCGCTGCGCGCCTCGCCTGCTCCTCCAGCTGCAGAAATGTGTTGTGCCCTCGGTTGCCACTTCGCTGCTTCCCAAACCGTTCTGGCTGTGCCTGTCCAAGAGCAAGGAGCAAACCCCAGGTCGGGGTCCAGAGGGGTTTCTCCCCAGGAGAGCTGCGAGAAGAGCTCGAGGTCCCCAGGAGCCTCCCGCTGCGCTGCTGCATCCTCTGCGTGAGAAAGAGCCGCAGCCTGGAGGAAGGTCTCGTAGCACCAGGACCCGCAGTGTTATTTTTGGGGGCTGACTCACGCCGCTCACACTTGGGGGCTGCGCACAGCCAGCGGGGAGGGAGCTGGAGGGGGGCTCAGCCTCCAGCAGGGACGGGGCCCCGGGTGGTTTTGCAGGGGATGCTCGGTGCCGGGATGCTCGGTGCCAGGGCGCGGGGCTGCAGCACCACAGGAGGGGGCTCTGAGCCCCACAGCCCACCCCATGCACGATGCCCATCGCCCAAGCAGCCGGCACAACTCGATGACAGGATTTTGGGGACAGGGGCTGGGTTTCTCCTGAGACAAAGTGGGGTATGGGGGATGCCGCCAGCACCCTGGGGTGCCCCCGCTCATCCCTCGCCGCCGCCCGGCGCAGCGAGGGCGCTTTTATCTCTTCTGTAGGTACAAATGGAGCTGTCAGGCGCGCTCAGCCCCGCGCTGTGACAGGTTGCGGGAGCCGGGGGCCCCTCGAACAGAGCAGCCTTGTCTGTCAGAGCCGCCTGACACTCCCCATAATGGCCAGATGGATGAGACTCTGAAAGTAGGGCCCGGCGCGTTTTCAACTCTATTTTGGGTGAAAACACTTCTTGAAAGATCTTGAAAGGAGCTGGCAGTTTGGTAGTTCAAATGATTAATGAGCACTGGCTCTGCCGGGTGGATTTCTCGCGCCGTGCCAGCAGCCGGGCTGCTCCAGCAGCCCCAAGCACGCCGCCCCCCGCGCCCCCCCGGCCTTCCCGGAAATGACACCAACGCGACAGGCCCCGCATATGGAAAAAGTTAAATATAAATTACTGCTGAAAGAGGCCTAGCTGAGCGGAGTTAGTTAAAGATGTTTATGGATTCAGAAACACGGGCCTGCATATGTATTTAGGGATGACAAATGTGATTCAATAAGTAAAGAATTTCTCTGTGGGCTGAGGCAGGGCTCAGGCGCTGGGGGGGCTCCCCGGCCACTGCGGCTCCATAAATCTGGGGGACAGCCGCCTCGTTCCCTCCCGGGCGGCTCTGCCTTCCTTTTCCTTTTTTCCAGGATCAGCCCGAGGTGCTGCACCTCCTGCACTCAGCACCGCTCCGTGCCCGGCCCCCTCTGCTCCGTGCCCCTGCCACCCCCCGCCCTCCACCCCTGCTTCTGTCCTCGTTTCTGGTTTTTAAGCCCAAAATGGTGCTTGCTGACAAGGCGTGAAAAGACCGGCTGTGAGGGACGAGGCGTGGTGGTGCTGCTGGGGACAGCGGAGCCCAGAGGGGTCCTGCGGGGTGGAGGCTTGGGTTTGGACCCCCCTCCTGGGAAAACCCAAAGCACCGTGCCAGCGCGTCCCCTCCCTGGGCTCTCCCATCCCCAGGGAGCTCTGCTGGTGTGGCTGGCCCCTGCAGGACTGTCAGGGGATGATTAATGACCAACAGCCCTGAAACTGCCCCGACTGCCAGCCCGGGGAGCGTTTGCCCCGTGCTTCACCAGCACTTCTGCAAGCAGCCGCACACAGGGGGCTGGGGCAGGGGGACGCATGCCCCTGCCCAAACTGGGGCTCGGCACAGCCAGGTCCACTGCAAACCAGTGCAGAAAACCCTGCGGAGCTGGCCAGAAAGGGACTCGGAGCAGCCAAACCCAGCACAGCCCTGGCCATAAGCAGGGCAGGATCCGGCCCCTCGCATCCCCCGGCTGCCCCGCTGCAGGGAATCGCTTTTCGGGGGGTCAGCGCCCGGCCGGGCTCTTGACCGACAGCCACATTCCTTTGTCCTGATTTTATTCGTTAGCAGCGTTTGGCCAGGACACAGAGACAGCTAATGAGGGACTGAGTTTATTGCAGTTTGATTTTTCTGTTAAAACAATACAATAAAATAAATGCACTTGGAAATCTGGTATGTGTTTGTACATAGTAGATTTATGGCTCTGGACGCTTCCAGAGAGACGCAGCCTTTCATTCCCTTCCTTATTGGAACAGATCATATTGCAGAGTTTAAAGGGCTCTGGAGTTGTGATTTATTTGAAGGGAGAAACCAGGGAAATCCAACTATCTGTTCCCTGGCTCAGATCATCCAGTAACTCCCCGGCCAAGGGAATGTATCTGCACCTCCTCCACGGAGCTTTATTTTTTTTTCCTCCTGTCACTCGCATTATCCCGCTCTAAATATATCACCGAGACACCGCTGACTCCTGACCTGGGCTTCAGCACCTCTCCGAGGCTTCCCCAGCCCTTCCCGGAATCCCACAAATAAATCAGCCGCCCGAAGCCCTTTCTGAGCACCTCCGCTCGCTGGGACAGGACCGCGCGTGGCCGCTGCCTTGATCCAGACCAGAGACTGTTGTTTTTATCCCCGGGATCGGGCCATAAATCCACGCCACCCGTCCCGAATTCCTTCCAAGGGAGCCCGTCCCCTTCCCTGGCTGCTCTTGTCCCCAGCCCAACATTGCACAGTTTGTGGGGAGAGTGCAGCTGCTTGGATCCCGGTCAGGACTCATGCCTGACAACCCTTTAAAGCAATTCCTAACCCGCTGGCCCGTGCCTCGCTCCTGCAGCATGCTGGCAGATACATCAGGATGTGCTGTGGAGGAAAGGCACCTTCTGCCCCTCTCCGAGGGTTCCTGCAGCCCAGTGCCACGGGGACAGCCAGAGCGTCGCGGTGATGGCTCGATGCTCGCTGCACCCCAGCTCCACCCCACTCATCCCCGTGGTTCCCCTGGGCACGAGCAGGGTGAGGCTATTCCCCCGTGCCTGAAAATCAGCTTTTGCTAAAACATTTGGCATTTACAGTCAGGAAATCTGCTGGGTTTTGGTGCAAATCCTCTCCTGCTTCTCCATGGTCCCTGGTACCAGGGGGACATTTGGGGACGAGCCGTTTGGGTCCCACCAGCGCCATCCATCCCCTGGCAGGGGCCCCTTGTCAGGGGTCCTATGGCTGAGATCTCCTTTCTCCTCCACCGTGACCCTCTGTGCTGCCACCAGACGGGGAGCAAAGCCACCCCGATGGCCCGTGGGCACCCAGGCCCTGCTCCCGCCCCGCCGTCGCCGCAAAGTCTCCGGCCAGGGCTTTTCCCCAGCACAGTCGGGCTCTGTTCACCCAGAACTTCCCCGCCTCTGCCTCGGAGCCGATCCGCACGCTAATTCTCACGCATGTTTTGGGTAAATCTACTTTCTTTCCCGGGATGAATTGTGGTTTCCAAGCACCATTAATCATTTCCCCTTAGAAAACAGCACTGGGGGGGGGGGGGCTGGACACATTGCTCCTTTATTTCCTGGGAGGGTGACCTGGCACCCTGGCACCCAGCCACGGCGCTGGCGTCTGCGGGGCGAGCTCCGCTCTGCGCTCATTCCCCCCCACATGGCCCCCCCTGGGCCAGCCCTAAAAAGCCAAATCCCTGTGGTGAGCAGCACCTCCAAAACGCAGTACCCAGGAACCAGGGGAGATGCTCCCTTGGGGCATGAGGTGTCCCACTGCGGCAGAGCTGAAATGCAAACCGTGTTCTCCGCGTGCCCCCGTGCCCCTCGAAATAGCTGGGACATGAAATAAGGACCAGGACCCTTCTGCTTATCGCCCCGCCAGCAAGGCTTGGGCAGGCAGGGAGTCAAAGAAAACTTTTCCTGCCGTGATTACAGCGCGGGTAAATAGGTGCATCTAGCACATGTGAGCAGTTTCCTCGTTTCCAGCTCAGGACTGTCAGGGGATGATTAATGGCCAGCGCCAGAGAACTGCCTTGATTGCCAAGTGCTGTATTGTTAGCGCTGACATGTAACGAGCCCGGACATACTTTAACACAATTCTGCACCGTAATCTGCAAATAACGTTCGATAGACTTAATTTGTTAAGTATTCTCCCCCCGCGCCCTCCCTCTCCCCACCTTCTTTCCCTTTCAAAACCCTGGCGCAAGGCAGCGGGGGCACCCCGTATTGTCCTGCAGCCCCTCGAGCCTCTCTGGCTCCTTAGGATCAGGCTGGGAAACAGCTCTGTGTCTCCTCCCCATCCAACCCAAATCGGGTTTTTATGCCTTTTCAGCCCTGGGCCCCCACTAATGTCCCACTGCAGAGTGCCACATCCAGCCCCAGCTCTGGGGGTGCTTGGGCAGCCGGGAGCTACGATGGCACTCCGTGCACACAGCGCTCGCTTTGACTTCGAGGCACTTTCCCAACACCTTATTAAATTGCTATTAGGCCCCGTGGTTAGCGAAGTGCCGGGTTTGCCTTTCAGAGCAGCTTCCCTAGGAGTGGCCAAGCCTGGGGAGGAGAGCAGGGACATGCTGGGAGCACTGGGGGACAGGGATGGGATGAAATGGGATGGAGATGGAGTTGGGGATGGGGATCAAATGGGATGGGGTGGGGATGGAAATGGGATGGAGATGGGGATCGAATGGGATGGGATGGGGACAGGGATGGGGACTGGCGGGTGCGAGCTTTCCGCCCCACTGCTCCCTGCAGGCTGCACACAGAGGTAACCTTAAACGCCAAAGCAGGAACTGCGGGGACAGAGTTTTTCCACCTCTATTCACAACTGTCAGGCGGTGATTAATGGCCAACAGGCTCAAAATTGCCTTTATTGCCAGCTTGGTATTGTTACCCGTGACAGTTAATGAGGTTGGACAGACTTTTACGCAGCACTTGCCGTGGGTCCTGGCCTCACCTCCCGCTGGGACGGTCCCGTCCCGTCCTGGAGCTGGGGGGGACAGGTAATGGGGGTTGGGGGTGACAGCGTTGAGCAGAGCACCTCAGAGACCTTCGAACTCCTCTCAGTCTTTGCGGTAAAACCCACAAAATACTTTTACACGGGCTTCAATTCAGTGGGATGGGGAAGAATGGGGCAGAGATGAAAAAGTCTTCGAGTGCCAGCGAGAAATGGGTGCAATAAACCATTTGTTAGTGTAAAAAAGTCCACGCTGCTAAAAACAGAGTCCCAGCACAGACACCCCCGAATGTTCCTGGCCTGAGGTCTAGAAGTAATGATTTTTTTGGCTTTTTTTTTTCAGGATTATTACAAATAATATTTACCTTTGTGCTAGTTCACATCTTGATGCTGTTAAACACGTGGCCACAGATGGTTTCCCATTCAGGGTAATGATATAGCGCCGATGTTATGAAGCAAAACCTCGCCTGCGAGCCAGAACACCCCACATTTAAAAATCTATTACTTTTCAATATTATATGAATGTATTTTGCTTCAGCTCAGAGCAATTTCCTAGTTTACCCTTATTAAACTGAGAGGGGGCTGAGCAGAGGCTCTTGATTTATGAAACACATACTAGATTCATTAAAACCTTTAAAGATTTAATACATTTTATCAGGGCCTTAAATCTGGGCAAGCATTTTTTAAAAAAATCTAATACAGGGTGTATTTCATCTCTGGCGCCCTTTTGCGCTTATTTAAGAGCTGTAAAATTTGGATTGACAAATATAGCAGATATTTCATTCCCTACTTCTAAACGGCGCTGAATCCTTCTGACAGGTTTGTTATATATAACCCTAGGAGATCTATCAACTGTAAAGATCAAATTATTTTACTTTATTGACATTTTATACGTCTCTCCTATGTTTTTTAAGTCCCCTTCAACAATTATAGATGCGGAAGATTTAATATATCTTCGCGTGCTCTGTCACTTTCCCCGTTATTGCCCCTCGGTCTGGCCTGGTCCAGATGGGGAACAGATTGCTGTGGGAGAGCCGAGCCCCGGCGGGGAGGCCACGGGGGGCTCGTTGGGGGGCACAGACCCTGCTGGGTGGCCTTGGGGCTAGCTGGGGGTTTGGTAATGCCTGGGGGGACAGCGCGGTGCTTCGTGTGTGTGAGCAAGAGGGCAGTTCATGGGAGAACCTCTGTGAGGGGGTCTCTCTGGACACAAGGCCCAGCTGGGGGCTCGGCAGTGCCATGGGGGGCAGCGTGGTGCTTTGTGCATGCAACCAAGAGGTCAATTCATGGGAGAAGCTCCTCTGAGGGGGTCTTTCGAGACGCAAGGCCCTGGTGGGGGCTCAACAGTGCCCAGGGGGGTCAGCGTGGTGCTTTGTGCATGCAACCAAGAGCTCAGTTCATGGCAGAACCTCCTCTGAGGGGGTCTCCCCAGCCTCAAGACCCTGTTGGGGGCTCAGGGGGTCAGCGTGGTGCTTCGTACACATGAGGAAGAGCTGAGTTCATGGCAGAACCTCCTGTGAGGGCATCTCTCTGGGCACAAGACCCCGGCGGGGGCTCAGCAGTGCCTAGGGGCTCAGCGTGGCGCTTCATGCACACGAGCAAGAGCCCAATTCATAGAAAAACCTCCTGTGAGGGGCTCTCCCCGTCCTCAACACCCAGCCGGGGCGCTGCAGGTCCCGCTGTGCCCCCACATCGCCCCCTCCCCACTGAGCGGGGCTGCGCGGTTGACCCCGGCGGGTCTCGAACCCGCGGCCCCGCGAGCTCCGGGCCCTGAGGCGCCCCCCGGCGGCTCCCCACGAGGCGGCGGCGGGCGCCGGCTGATGACGCGCGGCGGGCGGGCAGCGGCAGCCGCGTCCCGCCGAGGCCGGGCATGGCCCAGCTGGGGGCCGCCGCCGCTCTGTGCCTCGGCTGCCTGGCCGCCGCCTTCCTCTCCGCCATCCACAAGATCGAGGAGGGCCACATCGGCGTCTACTACCGGTGAGGCGGCCGCTGCGGCCTCCCCCGGGCTCTCCCGGGCCGGTTAAGCGAGGCCCGGCCCGGTGCGGGGCCGCCGCTGACGGCCGCGTTTCTCTCCTTGTCCCTTCTCTCCTCAGCGGCGGGGCGCTGCTCACCTCCACCAGCGGGCCCGGCTTCCACCTCATGCTGCCCTTCATCACGTCCTACAAGTCGGTGCAGGTGAGGCTGGGGGGTTTGGGGAGGACCGGGGGGGTTTGGGGGGGCTCCAGGCCAGCCCCGTTTGCTGTGGGAGGCCTGGCTCCAGAGGGGTTTTTCTGAAGTATTTCTCTGTCCAGACCACGCTGCAGACGGATGAGGTGAAAAATGTGCCCTGCGGGACCAGGTGAGTCGCTTAGCTTCTGTCCCTGCGCTTCCCTGATTTTGCTGAGCTCCTTTTGGGTCTTTTCCCTATCCCCCTCCTCACCCCAGTGTGCTTTAAACACACAGCCTGGCTTTAAAATGCAGGACCTGCTCCTCAGGAGCTCCATCTCCCACCTCCAGCCCTACCCAACTCCCTGAGCCTCCACATTTGGCATTAATGCAGGTGCTGCAGGACTTGGTACTCTAGGTCTCAGTGCAGTTACCTTCTGCCACAAACAGGCTGCACCTTCCACAATCATCTTTGTCTTACCAACTTATGGACAAAAAAATAATATTACAAAAATTATATTCTTTTTGTAAGTAAGATACTCCTACCGTGCTTGCCTGAGCTGGAGCACAGCAGGAAAGTGGATTGCTTGGTATAAAATAGGTAAGGAATCGGGGGGTTGTATTTCCATGGAGTTTCCTCTAAAAAGATGATTTTTCGATCCACGTTTCGTGATCCAGCTCCTGGAGGCACCAGCAGCCTGTCCCAGGTCCTTGCCGTGGTGTCGCAGCGGTGCCTGCCGGAGGTGCGAGTGCTGCGCTCCCCCGCTAGAGGGGAGTGTGCCCCGCTCACACACCGGCTGCAGGGCAGAGCTCGTGGCCTCCAGCAAACTTCCCCCTTTCGTTTTTCTTCTGCTTCCTTCTGCAGCGGAGGAGTGATGATTTATTTTGACCGAATTGAGGTGGTGAATTTCCTGATCCAAAGTGCAGGTGAGCTCTTCCCCTGTGACCCCCGAGAATCCTGCTGAAGAACTTCTAATTTGAATAACGAGGTGTGCAAGGGGCAGGGGAGACGGGGTGTCTGTGGGCAGAAGGCTGGAGTCTGACACACGAAGAGAATGACCAGGGCAGGCTTTTTTGTGTGTGTGTGTGTGTGTGTGTGTGTGCAGGACAGAGACTTGCAGATAATGCAGAAAGGGCTGCTGTTAGTAAGGTGTCATTCTGCTTACAAGGCATGTGGCAGAATATGGATTGGGATGCGATGAAATACCAGCAGTAATTAAAACTCCCCTGAATGAAGTGGGTGGTTGTGGTGCAGCCTTCTCTTGAGGTGCTTTCCTCGTTTCAGCCTGGCTCTGTGTTTCTTGCTGCTGTGACTGAGCCAGGAGCCTTCCCCTGCGAGCACCCAGCCCGTGGCATCCCTCTGTCCCAGCTCTTAACGCCACTTCCATGTCTCCTTTTGCAGTCTATGACATAGTGAAGAACTACACTGCTGACTACGACAAAGCTCTCATCTTCAACAAGATTCACCATGAGCTGAACCAGTTCTGCAGTGTCCACACACTGCAGGAGGTCTACATCGAGCTGTTCGGTGAGCTGCCTCTGCCTTTCACTCCCTGGTTGCTGGCTCCTTGAGCAATGTCTCTGTGAGCTCTCTGCATGTTGTGCTGGTACAGAAGTCACTGCCCCAGCTGCTGGGCCTTTTACATACCAGTCTGGTTGGAATTGTTAACCAGTTACAGCTATTTGCTCCTTATCATCTTCTGGTGCTGAGTGCTTCACTGTATTACAACAACAACAACAAAAATCCCCCAAACCTGCCAGTGGCAGCAGAGGGTTTTAGGAGAGGGAGCAGTAATTCTGCTGTGTTACGTGTGTTTAGCAAATGTGACTGGTTAATCAGGGGCAGGATTTAATAGTCCAGAAGGAAAAGCCAGTCTTCTGTTCTTTGCTGGTACCAAAAGCCCCGTGGGTTTGATTACTGGTGTGTCATGCACATCGCTGCAGCTCCTGGGCTCTGCGAGTGAGTGCTAGAAACCAGGGCTGCTTGGCGGGGGCCGGCTGACCTCCCCTTCCTCTCTCCAGACCAGTGGGAAATCAGGCAGCACAAACACTTGGAGAACAGCACGAGAGAGCCTGGAGAATCGTGTTGGTTTCTGAGGAGAAATGGGCCAGTCCCTGCCAGGCCGAGTGCTTGCTTTATGGCCTTTGATAAGAAATCCCTTCCAGCATCTGGCAGCGCAGCGCTGCTGGCCATCACTGAAGTGTTGCCGTGACCGGTTTGGACCCAGGGCTGACAGAATTAGTGGCTGGGATTTTTTAGCGCCAAGTGCCTGGAAGAGTACAAGGTGTTTGCAAACCGCTTCTCTGTGTAAGCGAGGCTTTCCAAGAAGCCTGGCTGTCCCCTTCCTCACAGGGCCTCCGCACCAAGTGTGGGACTAGGATTCAGCTCCCCCTCCTCTTCCTTTACGGGGCTGCTGGTGAATGTTCTGGTTCTTTGTCGATGGAGGCTCCAGATGTCGGCAGCTGCTGACGACAACTGCTTGAAACGGACTCAAGACAACCAATTTGCACAGAAGGAACTTGTATAAACCCCTGTGTAACTCTTTCAGTCTGAGCTGGATGTTTTCTGGCTCCAGCGTTATGAAATGGGGCACAGCCCATTTCAGGCAGACTTATGTCATTCTCTGCCCCCACATCTGCAAGCAGGTGCAGGAAACTGATAACAGCTGTTTCCTAAACTCCTGGCTGAACTTCACTGTGAGTGTGAGTTCCAGCTAGCTAAACTGGGACCAAAGCAAATAATCAAGGAGTGCGATGTGATCACTTTCAAGGCTATTACATTTTATTTTCCCTCTGCATTTCTCAGCAGGCCCCAACTGGAAACACTGCTGTCCTTAGAGCTTTTCACTGAAGAAGGGTTTTGTTTTGTGTTTCCTTTTGAAATTTCTTAGCTGTGCTGGAGTTAAATGTTCTGCATTGAGCCAAACAGGCTTTACTGATGAAATTTTTGCAGCCTATTAAAATAACTAATGCAGCCATTTTACATTTCTCCTTTTCCATTTTCTTTGTCTGCTGCTGGCACAGGCACAGTCACTAATCAGTCATGATTTAGCTGGACCACATCTACTTCAGGATCCAGTTGGGAAGGTATCAGTAGGGAAGTGGGTTAGAACAGAGATTCTTTACCATAAAAATGCTACTTTTGGCTCAAAAAGAGTCCAAGTTGCAGGTTATTGGAAACTGGGAAGGTCTTCATTTTATGCTGGCCATGTTCTTGTGGTCTCTCCCAAGTCCTTTCCAGTGGTCAGTGCTGCGTGACGTGCCGAGATGTGAACCTGCCCTGAGGTCGGGGATGGTCTTTCTCAGCCCAGCACTTCTATACCAAGCTTACATTTCCAGTTACTTTCCAGGAATAAGAAATCTGAGCTGTTCCAGCTAATTCTGTACCTGTTGGCAGCAAGCTGCCTTTGTGGGGCTTTTAGTCACTTTTTTTTTTCCTTCCTTCCAATCAGATCAGATTGATGAAAACCTTAAACTGGCATTGCAGCAAGACCTAACTACCATGGCCCCCGGATTAATTATACAGGTAATTAGGGTTCTGCTTGGAGATGTGCAGCCCATGAGGGTTAAGGGATAACAGGAAATAAGCTGTAACTTTTAGAAAATTGCTTTAAAGTACAGCTATAAAGTTCCTTTTGAAAAGGTCTTTTCCAATCTTAATGATTCTAAGGTCCAGTTTGTTTAATGTGGGGAATGAGAGCAGTGTCATTTCTGTCCCCTTATGGCTTTGCTGCGCTGGGTTTCTCTCGGTGTTTCCCTGGTTACTCGTTCACACAGGCTGTAACCTGCTGTCATGTCAGGAGATCAGTGGGTCCGGTGTTTGCTCTCTGTAGTTTGGAGCTGGCCACAATCTCTGCAGCCTGTAAAAGCTCTGTCTGGCAGAGCTTGTCATAAGCGTTAGCTCCCCCACCCTCTGCAGCCTCAGGGCCATTTGCCTTTTGATTGTTGGCTGCTTGCCGATGTTTTCTTCTGTCTCTCTTTCCAGGCAGTTCGAGTTACAAAGCCAAACATCCCTGAAACAATCCGGAGGAATTATGAGCTCATGTAAGTGCCTGAGACTTGCACCTTTGTTACCAAAAGGAGTCGCTCATCCAGATTAATGTGTTTTCACAGCGTGCACTGATCAGAGTGCCCTCTGCCAGGCCTGTGCTCAGCCTCGTGCTGCCTTGCTGCCCTTCAGAAAGGGGCTGGCGAGGCTGCAGCAGATGTGGCTGTCACTGTAAATGGCTGGCAGGTCACTGCTGAGTTAGGGTGTTGCTCCATTTTGAGCACTTGAGTGCAGGAATTATTTTCCCGGGGCCTCCTTCCCCTTGACACTGGCCCTATTTTACAAACACTTCCCCGAGCATGCGAGTGAGTGGCAGGTGGATGGATTCCACCGCTAATCCTGCTGTTTGACTAGGATGGAGAAACTGTTGATTCAACGGGCTGAGGACCTGCAAAGCTTTGAAATAACTTTCTTTAATAGCACTTGACATACTGATCCCTTTTCAGTGCTGTGAGCCAGCTGCCTTTTCTTGCACTTGATCATTCAGAAATGCTTATGTTCTCTGAGCACTCTGCCAACAGAGTCTATATAGGCCAGAGTAAGATCCCTCTCCTCCATTCTGCTTGACCTTTTGGTATCGTGCTAAGTCATGTGCGGTAAGGTCATGATGGGATCTCAGATCAGCCTGTTTTTATCTGTTACCATAAATCCGGCTGAGAAGGACTTGTTCTTGACTCTAATCTCTCTTCCCCGACTGGGAGCAGGAACAGAGTATTTAATTTTTTTGCATATATGTACACACACGCTTTTAAAACTTCTCAGTGTGTGCAGAAAGCAGTGAGATAGAAAAGGCTTTAGCAAGTAAAACGCACAGACCCATCTCACTGAATGAAGAGTGATTTCAAAGCCATATACATCTGTCTTGTGGGAAATTTATAACAAGCTGTGAGGGCAAGTTACAGGATTTTAATTTCTCACTTTGTTTTAATAGTGTCCTTGTCAATAGTAACCCATTAAGCTTGCATGTGTGTATAGTCTAGATGTTGTTCTGTGACGTGCCTCTGCTGGAAGGCATTGTGGCAGTCTGCAGAGAGTAGCAGGGAATGTTTCACACCATCCTGACTGAAAAATCCTCCTGCTATCAAGGGGAGGAAAAGGTGCTTTAGTTTAGAAATGCAGCTCTGCAGGTAGATGCGCTCACTTTCATTGCTGTCTGCCCTAACCACACACTTGAAGGAGGATTAAGCCAACGGCTCACCCTGAAGGTGAGGTAGGCCAGGCCACCTGAGATGCTCGTGTTTTGTAACTGACTGTTTCTGGCTCCTTAGGGAGAGCGAGAAGACAAAGCTCCTGATTGCAGCACAGAAGCAGAAGGTGGTAGAGAAGGAAGCGGAGACAGAAAGGAAGAAGGCCCTGATCGGTCTGTACAGCTTTCCCTGAAGGCAGTAGCTTATAGGGGTGGGATAGGCAGAAAATAGAATCCAAACTGGGAGGGGAAGGCATGCACCTGGTTTGCTGTTGGGTGATTTCTCTGCTGCAGCTTTTTGCTGCTGATCTGATGTTGTTCCAGGGAAACTCAAACGGGTTCCAGCTTTATCCACAAACAGGCAGACACCTTCTGAGGGCTGAAAATTCTCCCCACAATTTACTGCTACCAGAAGAGGGTGGGAAGGGTTTCCATGGGTAAAGTTGGTTCTAGCAATAGGAAGACTGCGTGATGACAATGTGGACTTGTTCTCTTTCATTTTCAGAGGCAGAAAAAATTGCACAAGTTGCTGAAATAACTTACGGACAGAAAGTGATGGAAAAAGAAACAGAGAAACGAATTTCAGAGATTGAAGGTGAGTGATAACTTCCAGTAAGTAAATGTTCTGTAGTGACTGACCTAAAGATCCTAAAGAAAAGAGGGAGGGGGAGCTTCCATGCCAGTTCAACTCCGTGCCAGTAGAGGATTCAGGTCTCCCTCATTCTTTCCAGTGTTCCTGACAGACCGCTCTGATTGTTAGCCAGAGGAGTGGAAGTCTCAGGAAAATCCATCCAATTTTTAAGTGTAGCTGCTCACGCAACTCCCTGCTAGTATAGGTAAACAAGTGGCTTGTCCAGCTGTGCTGCTCTCAGATCCAGTCTAGCATGTATTACAAATATAATTGTGCATTATATGTGTATATTTATACTATATTGTCTCCCTGTTACAGAAGAAACATAAAGGGATCACCTTGAATCAGACAGATTAAGCTCAGCTTTAACTTGATGGCCTGATACCACATCAGTGTCATCTGACATGAAAAGAAAAAAACAGGAGTGTGATACAGAAAGGGGAAGTGTTTCTTTATTTGCATGTCTTTGCTAGCCGTCAGGGAAGTTCAGTATCCCACAGGATCAGACCCTTGACGCAATTTTTGATATTGCAGCAAGACAGCTCTCCAACATCTGTCCAAGGGGCAGAGCCTGTAAAGGTTAAAATTGCCTGCCTCTGTGTGCCAGAATCTTAACCTCGGTATCCCAGACAGAATCCCATCTGGGGAATTGCGTTCGCATCAACAAATTTCATCTGTAGAGCAGTCTGCTGTACTGTTCTTGGAGTCCTGTGCAAATGTCGTGGGTAAATACCACTTCTGCAGTGGAACAGTTGTTTCGTTTGCAGCACGAGAGTTAGTGGCTGGCTAGAGAAGAAAGAATATTCTCAGCCTGTGTGACAGGGTGGTAATAAAAACCTTATGTTTATGAAATGCTTTGAGGCCTTCAGTTGCAGATACAATTTACTTATTTAATATTATCATCCTGTAGCATTTTAGATGTAAAGGGAGATCCCGTCTCTGGGTTTCCCATTCTGTTCCCTCTTGCCCTTGTATCCCTTATGGTTTAGATGTGGTACTGGCTGCTTTAAAATTTTTCCAGCTGCAAATGGTGCTAACGTGACTGGAAATAAAAATCTGAATGCGGGAGCGTGTTTTCTTCCAGATGCTGCATTTCTTGCAAGAGAGAAGGCACGAGCTGATGCTGAATGCTACACTGCTATGAAAGTTGCCGAGGCCAACAAGGTATTGTTGTTTCCTTATTCTGTGCCTTGAAGCAGGGCTCCTTACATTAGGCTATACAGAAGAGCTCAGCAAAAAAGCAGTCTGTCTTTGTTTGCTCGTGGTGTCTTGCCATTTAAGCCAAAGACAGAGAAGTTATCTTTGAAACTGAAACAATAATTAGATCCTTATTTGCAAGGTCTTCTCTCGACAGATACATTTGTGTCAGGATATGTGAAATACCTGGTTATGTCTGGAGACATCTGCCAGGTGCTGGGGATAGAATATTGGTTTCAGCGTTGCCCTTTCATCCTTTTGTAGTCAGAAGTGTTGATTCATTTCAATCTGCGAGCTGGCAGGTAGTCAAGGCAGGGAGATCTCCCAAGTGACAGACAGGCTTAGAGCAAACAAACGTTCAGGTAAACAACAAATGGAGCTGTTCTTATACACCAAACTAATTAGCCTGGCAAAGTCTTGCTCCTGCAAAAACAAAGTCAAAACAAAACGCTGGAAACAAAAAAAAATATATGGATACAATTGCCAGGCTTGTTACTGCCTCCAGCAAGTTCCCAGGACGTCCCAGCAGGAAGACTTTGTTTTGTAAGGGTCAGTAAGAATGGCGGGAGGCCTGAGATGTTTGTGCACAAGTTCTGTCCCAGTTATTCCTTTCTCTCTGCTGTAGTGTCGTTATCCTGAAGGAATGATTGCTGCTTTCTGAAACAAACCCTTCAATCTACTCTGTGAAAAAAGCCAGTTGTGTTTTTCTTTCTAGTAGCTCGCATTGCAAGAGCTTTCAGTGAGTTATGAGCTCTAGAGCTTCTCCATCTCTGTGGATGGAACTTTTCCCCAGCTGCTCCCATCACTTTCTCATTTTGCCATTTAGTCACTGAAATTTGGAGCTTTGCTTAGACACGCTGAAGGAGAGCTGCCCTCTGGGTACTCCAGCTCTTCAGCTGCAGGGAGGATGAGCGTGCCCACGAGTGTTCTGGAAAAGTGGATGCCTTGTATGCTCGCATCAGAAATTTGCTTTGGAAAGAATCTGAGCTGTTGGTGATCTGTTTTCTTTTTGTGCAGATGAAGTTAACTCCTGAGTACTTGCAGCTGATGAAATACAAGGCCATTGCAGCAAACAGCAAGATATATTTTGGCAAAGACATCCCCAACATGTTCATGGACTATGCAGGTAGCCAGACTAAATTTGCAGAGGGACTGGCAGAAGGAATCCACGAAGAGGATGGGGCAGGAGCCAGTGAGGACAAAAAAATTGCTTCATAACATCAACTGAAAAGAAACATTTATATTTGTTTTATATCTAAAGAAACATGAACTGGGAAGTTCCTTTTTGTTTTCCCCCTTTCCTGTACTGAAAGACTTAAGATAAGACTTAATCCTCTCAATCTTTTGTATGACAATTGGACACAATGACTTTGGTATTTATGGGGTATTTTTTTTCTGGTAACTTCTAAGCACTCTGCTCCAGATATGTCTGCTAGATGCACCTCTCCTTGCCGATGGGCTCATAAACCCAGTTACTCTGGCGAGGCTAGCTAGGCTATTTGTTCTGCAGCCAGCTTAGATAGGTACTTGATTTTGGATCGAGGTGGTTTGTAGCAGTTGAAAGTAAGTAAGTTTTGAGATTTTGGCGGGAGGGGGATTGCTGCTATGACCTTTTTTTGTTTCTAGTTGGAAATTTCCAGTACTTAATTTCAAACCCCTTTAAAAAAAAAAAAAAACACAAAAGGTGCTAGACTTTTGTACACTACCCATGTCTGCTTGAAGGCCCGGACGTTGGCCAGATGGTGGGTCACTGCCTGTGCTCTGTGGCGCTGGGACTAACGGTTTATTTGGACACTCCAGGCCCATCCTGAGTGCAAGGTGTAGCAAATACATGAAACCACCTTTTACTGAGGTCTAAGCCCCCGTGTTTTACCTCAGTAGGGCAGCTAAGACCACGCGCACAGTGAGCTGTAATAGCTGTAGTCAAGTGCTGCAGGTTACCTAATTACCTTGGAGGGGGATCTAAACCTTAGACCACGCATCACGCAGGTAGTGGCCCAAACTACTCATTTTCTGCATCATAACACTGGTTTGTTTTCCATTTGTCATATTTGGGTTGGGCAAAGGGGAGTCAGAATTTTCTTGCCAGCAGTTTTATCTGCTAGGTATGCTGGCAGGGGCAGTGGCCTGCCAGTGGCTAATTGGACTTAGCTCCTGGTAAAACCAGACTGCAAGTGTGTTTGTCACAGTCATCATAGTTAGAAAAACTAGAGAGAAAAAGAATTTTTGTCTCAGGGACCCTGACTTTGCAAAAAGCCTTGCTAGTGAGTATCTGCTTGGATGACCAGGCCCACGGTCATACAGCACATCATCTGCTGGTCTGCAAGACCGACTGGATTTCAGTGTTTGTAGTTCCATTTTAGAGATAACGTTGAGGTGAACCGAAATGAACAGAACAGTTTTACTGGTTTTGTTTGTTTGCTTTGTTGGTTCTTTTTTTTTCTTTTCATTTTTTAGAATAGATCTCGAGAGGAAGATTTGCTAGTGGCAAAGGACACAAAGCATCATCCTGAGAAAAACTACAGGGCAAAGATGACAACCTCTTGTTGCTGGACTGTTCAAAGAGGAATTTTCCTTCTTTGGTCAGAACAATGCTATGTAGTGTACCTTTCCCTTCAGAAAACTGGTTAATTCTCACATACCAGATGCAAAGAGGCTTTTAGTTTACACAGATACAAAAATGGAGGGGGTGTTAAAGACAAAAGTTCAGGAGAATTTTTTTTCATCCTCTCCCGCAGATCCATCTGCCACTTGGCAGGAGAGCCTGTTTTTATTAATTGCTGTTATAATTTGCAGCCAATATACCCATATAAGATGATGAAAGAGAAAGCACTAAGTTGGTCAGGGACCAACGTATTGAATTTATGATCTTCTGCCCTAAATGCTTGCTACCTACTTCTCTTGGTTTCACTCTTCAGTGTTCTAAATATGCATTAGTCTTTTTAATAAGGCAGTCACACTAAGATAGAAATGAGATGAATTTCTGCTGCTCGTTCCAGTATTTTCACTTCAGCTTTATTTTCCCTGTCAGGAGAATGACAGTTGATACTTGAAAATGCAAAATAAAAGATACCATCGATTTCTGCTGGAGAAAAGGTCCATCTTGTATGTCATCTTTGTATTTGCTGGAAAAGCTGAGCTAAGAAAAGTTCCATCTCCAGACTGATACACTAGAAAACAGTGGTCCAAAATTGCATCAATAGGTAGGCTGAAATATTACTCACTTCTGTAAATTGGTCTCTGCAGGAAGATGATGAACAGGGAATAGCAGAAATACAGGAATGAGGTGATGGTACCTAAATCTTTTGAGTACCTAAACCTTTGTTTCGGATCGTTCTACATTCTCATAAAGGATTTCCATTAGTAACTAAAAAAAACCTGCTTTTTATGCAAGTGTTTTCACTAATGAAAAGACCCAAATAAACCAAAGTGGTATTATAAAATATGTTTTTGTATGACTTTACAGTAAAACAATAGTTTGGAATAAATAGGTCTTAAGGATTCTTTTTTAATTGAAAACATGACTGCTAAAGTATTTCTCAGAGGAGGGGGGAGAATAGAAAAAGGAGTAGCCAGTATTATTAATTTCAAACCCACATTTTTAAACCATTATGGAACCGTCATGATTCTGCATCACTGAAAACCGAGTAATTTAGTTAAACTGTAATAAGAGTGGAAAACGCAAAAACAAGTTGAAATAATAGCAGCCTTTACAAGCCAAAATTGATTGTTATTTTTTGTTCAGATTCTTCATTATATGTATAATTTCCTCAATTTTCCAGAGTAGTCACTACATGTAAATCTTTATTTGATCTCACTCTTTAACTGTCATTCTGTCGTAATCTCCATGATCTTGCAATCTTGAAACGAAGATCTGAATTTTAAAACCACTGTTTAACGAAGCAAATAGAGGTTTGTGGCATTGCTGATAGCTGGGAATTGCTGGCGGGAGCGTGGTAATGCTTTACCAGCATGGTTGTTGATCTTACGTATTGAATTAAAAGCCTTTTTATTTTGATACTTGCTATGATAATAAAATGGCCTTCAATTTTAATTTGTCTGGTTTTATGGACGACCTTTAACACAGCGCTTGGATATATTTGCAGGGGAGGGTTTACCAGGGGTAAAAGATTTACCAGGGGTAAATCAGCAGGGGATCAACAGCATGAGGGGCCGACGAGTGCTTGGGCTGCTGCTCTGTGAGAATTCTCCCTCCCCAGGGAGCTGGAAAGCAGAGCTCGGGCAGAAAACGGGCAGAGGTGATGGGCTCAGCAGCCAGCTGAGGAACGCTGAAGGCGTTTCGACCCCGCTTAGCTAAACCGGGTAGTGAAAAACACAGGAACGAGGCTCCGGTGGCAAACGTCTAGGATTTGGTAAAGTTTGCAGAAAATCATTGTCATGTTTTACCAGACAAAGGGCAGGAACCTTCTGGGTATTTGGGAACAGCTGTGTAAATACTGTCACCGCTCGGAATATGGGGAGGGAGGGCGAGTTCTGCGCATTAAGGCAAATATTTTAGTTAATGGGCTCCAGCTGGCAGTTTCCCATTCTTTCCGTTTGACTTGCTGCGATAAAGCCTGGCATTGTCTGCAGCCCCACAGCCCTGGGGCCTCCAGTTCCCCATGGCTTAGCTCGGACTGTGTGGCTACCACGGGTGGCTGCCGCGTCCCGTGGCTGCGCTCCAAGCATCTCCCACCGCACATCCCTGCCTTCACAGTTGCTTGCTCAAATAGGGCGTGCAGAGCAAGCGGTGCAGCCCGCGCTGGTTTTATGGTTTGTTTGTTTGTTTAGGGTTGGAAGTTGCACCCCAGAGGAACTCCTCTGTGCGGATGGCAAGAATCCCATTTCTTCGGGGGGTGGATCTTGGGGTGGTTTTGTGGCGTTTTGCTTCTGACTGTGCAAGCCATGCAGCTCGCAGTCAGTTCTGCATCATCGGGGGCTACCTGCCCTCCGAGCAGCCGAGGCTGCTGCCCACCAGACTTTATTTCTCCTCCTGGGTTGCTGCAGGGGCCGTGCCCTGAGCCTGGCAGCAGCGCCTGCTCGACGCCTTCTCTTTCAATGAAGCTACAACTGGTGGAAACCCGATGCAGCTCCTCTGCAGGAGGAGGATATTGGGGTGCAGGATGGATGCTGACAGCTCCTCGCCGCCCATCACAGCCCGGCAGTGACCTCGGACCTGGCACAGCGCTCGCAAATTTGGGCAACCACCCAGGTAAGGCCTGAGGGAAGGGAAGGGAGCACACTGCAGGCAACCAGAGCAGGGCCACTCGACCCAGCCTTTCCCCTCAGCACCCCCGAGCTGTCCCCGGGCCTTTGGGTGCCTTTAGGGCGCCCCCGGGTGCTTTTGACCGCCTTTGGGGTGCCCTTTGCACCACCCGCCATGACGCCCCGACCTTCCCAACATGGCGGCGCCGCCGGGACGTCCGCCCTCCCGCCCGCCCGCTGCCATTGGCCAGGATCCCCGACGCTGCGCTGCGATTGGCTGAGCGCGGGGGGCGGGAAGAGGGTGTGTGGCGGAAGGCGGCGGAAGGCGGCCGGGGATGTGGAGAGCGGGCATGGCCGCCGGGGAAGGGCTGGGCCCGGCGCTGCGCGCCGTCACCGAGCGGGTACAGCAGGCGGCGGCACGGAGACCGCAGGTGAGGGGCCGAGGTTTTGGGGGAGAAGCGCCCCCAAAACGGGGTAGGCCCGCCCGTCATGGCGGCGAGGCCTCCGTCGCCATGGAGACGGGCCCGCAGCGCCGGGGCAGGCCCCGGTTGCCATGGAGACGGGGCCTGCTCCTCCACGGGACCCCCCCGGGCCTAACGGGACCCTCCTAGGCCTAACGGGACCCCCCCGGGCCTAACGGGAGCCCCCCGGGCGGTGACGGGACCCCCGTGTCCCTCCGTCGTGTCCCCAGGCCCTGGCGGCCTGTCAATGGGGCTGGGGGCCTGGGGGACAATGTAATGGGGTTGGGACCCCCCCCCTCACCTCCTTGCCCCCCTAGGGCCTCCCGGACGTGCAGCCGCGGCTGGTGGCCGTCAGCAAGACGAAGCCCGCCGAGATGGTGATGGACGCCTACAGCCACGGGCAGCGCAGCTTCGGGGAGAACTACGTGAGTGTGCCGGCCTTCGTGGGGTCCCAGCACTGTGCTTATTGGGGTGCACGCGGCCCCAGGAGCCCCGCTTCCAGCGAGGTTGCTCCTACAGCGTGATCTTGGCTGGTGTGGTCTTAACAAGAGGTTGTCTTGGGTTCTTCTAGGTTCAAGAGTTGCTGGAAAAGGCATCGGACTCCAGAGTAAGTTGATAGTTTCGTATGTGTTCTCTCTTCTTGCATAGTTGTGTCCCAAGAGCTGTTCAAAGTCCTGGTTTGTCTTAGGGAGTTTGTTATGGAGGCGGTTTGATCCTGCTGCTGAAAAGCACCTTGCCTGGCAAGGGAAGCAAAACCTGTGTCTGGTAAACGAAAGAAGAAGAGTGGATGTCTGGTGTTTTGTTTGTGGGCAAACAGGGACCTCAGTGCTGCATAGGGGAAGGGGGAATTGTCACTCAAGCCTAACTGCTCCTCTCTGCTTCCAGATTTTGTCTTCTTGCCCAGAGATTAAGTGGCACTTCATTGGCCATCTGCAGAAAAATAATGTCAACAAGTTGATCGGTAAGCTGGTTATCTCTGTTTGACCCCAGGGGCAGTATTCTTCCAATGTTCAGATAATAACCACCTTTCTCACCCGTTAGTACTAATGATTGCAAGCTAGCAAGAAACGCCAATTAGCAAATGAAACAATGTGATACTGCCCCGTTTTTCAGTCCTGATTCAGTCTGTTTGCTGTCTCCTGCCATAGTCTGCTGCTAGCTGTGCACAACTGCAAATACCTCTGTTCGTGTGTCGCACAGGCAGCCCAAAGCCTCTGTTTTTTTTCTCTGTAGCTGTCCCAAACCTGTTCATGTTGGAAACGGTGGATTCTGTGAAGCTGGCAGACAGAGTCAACAGCTCGTGGCAGAAGAAGGGCTCACCTCAGAGGCTGAAAGTCATGGTGCAAGTTAACACTAGTGGAGAGGACAGTAAGTGGCAGACGCTTTCTCTGACGATATGCGCGTTTGTCTCACTGATTTGATAGGAGAAACTTGAGTGAGATTTGTTGGTTTGTGCTCCTAAGGAGTTTCTCTATGCTAAGATGAAACTTCACCATCAGTTAGCTTCTGCCTGGCTGTGGGGAGGGGAGTTTTCTGGCAAAGCCTGGCACAAATCACCCCGCTTTTTGCCAGGTAAGCATGGCCTCCCTCCCAGAGACACCACAGCGGCCGTGGAGCACGTCATCAACAAGTGTCCGAGCCTGGAATTCGTGGGGCTGATGACAATTGGCAGCGTCGGACATGACCTTAGCAAGGGGCCAAATCCTGACTTCCAGGTAAGATTTCCTAGAAAATGTCAGCTGTTGTGTGGCCTCCTGATACAGTCAGGACATGAGTCTGATTGGAGGTGGCTGGTAGAAATGCACACCTGGCTCAGAGCTGTACAGACTGTGCAGGGTCAGCGTTAAAGGTGATGGGCTCCTTTCCACAGAGGCCAGGTGTGCATTTGTTTTTGGTCTCATCTCTTCTGTGAAGCTGTAGGCAGGATATTGGCAGGGGCACCTCATGTGGCAATTTTTATCCTAAATCCTCTGCTTTCAGGTGAGGTTTCTGCCAGCCCTTTTTGCACACTCTGTGTACAGCGCTGCGCCAGGCAGAGGAACTGGGTCTCTGTTCCTCGTCTGTCGTGCTGGTGTGATAATAGGTTGTCTTCAAAGGATGTAGGTACATGTATTGTCAGTAGTGCAGCCTGTAATGGGAACTCTCCAGTGCCCTATAGTGCTGCAGAGCACACATCAGCAGGAAATGTGGGAACTTTGCCTTGTGTATGAAGGAGACCTCAAAGAAAGACAGAAATTGTTATCCATGAAACCTTGGAGCTGAGCTGGTGTGGCTGGCACCAAACGTGTCACCTTTTCGTTCCTCCTTTCTCCCAGGTGCTGCTGTCTCTGCGGCAGGAGGTGTGTGAGAAGCTGAATCTCCCCATCGAGAAGGTGGAGCTGAGCATGGGCATGTCCACAGACTTCCAGCACGCAGTAAGTCCCACGCACTGTGCTCCTCCCAGGAGCCAGGTTACCCACAGCAGCATCCAGCTGCCCAGCCCAGGCATCCTCTGCTTGGATGGAGATCCTGGTGGTGCTGTTCCACCAAGAACAGCTCCCCTGGTCCCGGGATACTTTTCTGGGGATCAGAGTAATCCCTGGCTGTAGCTGCAGGTGGTGATACACGGGGAGCTGTCCTTCTGTGAGATGGGGGGAGTGGAGACTGCTTACAGACTGTGGTGGCAGCCTGCTCTGAACTCCTCCTTTCTGTCTCTCCCAGATCGAGGTTGGATCCACAAACGTCAGGATTGGAAGCACTATTTTTGGAGAGCGAGATTATTCCAACAAAGCAGATGGCAGCAAGGCCCCAGGTGAAACTAAAGGAAAAACAGAGGCCTCAGCAGCGCAGGGCCACTAGGTGGTAAAGTGGCCTCCACAGAGGACAGACGATCAGAGACCTCACACTATGCATTCTCACCTCCCTCCTCGTCAGCACCTGATCGTGACGGTGAGAGGGAATTCCTCATAGCAGAGCAGAGGCCAGAAATGCCTCGTAATTTATTGTGATTATAGCGTACCCCTAGAAACTGGACATTTTTATTACCAACAAATGATAAGAAAATTAAAGGTTGAAAGTGACTGGAGTATCTCAGCTACTTCGGGCTCGTTTTGGATAACTGGGTTGAAGAAATTAAATATTTGTCAGGATGGAGATGCCAATGAGCAAGGTGTATCCGCAGCAGTGTCAGTGATTTTGTTGTTGCTGAGGACTAAACCCTCCGTTAAGCAAATCACAATATCACGAGAGACCTGTAAATGTTTCCTCTCCCCCAGTAAGAGTTTTTGCACGTGGCTGCCGTTGAGCAGTGCTTAGAGAGGAGCTACGTGACAGGGACATGCTGGAACACTTAGTGGCACCGAGTGGTGCTGGAGAGATGGCATCCAGTTAAACAGCAGGCGAGCAACGAGCACATCTGGATGGAGGAAGAATGCAGCCACCAGCATGAAGGAGTTCACGGCCTCGTGTTTGGGATGCAGACTGCGAGTGGGGGACTGTCTTCTCGTCTGACATTCGTATGTGTTCTTTCAGGCTGACGCTGCTAACTCTTGCCATCAGCTACATGTCTGCTCAGACCTTCTGGGATGCTTTCAACCTTTCCCTTCCCCTTGTGAGGCGTGGCTGGGAGTTATTTTCGTCCTGCGTAGTAGTTCCTGACGCTGTGTTCTGTTTGGTCAAAGAGGGGCTTTCCTACCAGCTCCTCGGTCTACCTTTGGCTTGCTGTTGCCTCCCAAGGCAAGTCACGCAACCATTTGGTGCCTCCACCACCCCGTCTGCATCTGTGTGAGGACAGCAGCAGCCGGCTCATCTCGGAGGGCAGCAGCGAGGTTGCTGGAGGTCGTTTGGGGAAGGCACTTCAGAAAGTAAAGTATCCCACTGGGTTCTGGGTTCCTGAAATAAATCCTCTCCCCACTGACAGTTTCTAGACCACATCTTACTGTGTGAAGTGCTGGCCTGGCCTTGGCTTCTCCTGGAGGAGGGGACAGGGCTCTCCTCGTAGTAACTGCTCCTTCAAGGTGTGAGTAGAAGCTCCTGCGTTCCGTCACGTGCTGTTTGGCCATCGGTAGCTGCAGCAAGTCTCTTGTAACCCGCGTTACAACCACATTTTCTGGGCTTTTGTGCACTGCCAAGAGGAGGAGACTTTGGCTGCCAGCAGAAACATCCTTCCCGGGCTTTCCTGTGTGTGTGGTTAAAGCTAGCTGTTGGTTTTACTTTCTGACTATAAACGCTGAATGTACATGAACAGAGGAAAGCTCCAACCTGTCACGGCCACGTGGCTGACAGCCACACGCGGCCCGAGCTGCCCTCCTTGGAACTGCACCGTGTGTTGTTTCATAGCTTGTTAATAAAAAGTGAGATTGAATGCCACCTGTGCCAGCTATAAAGCTATTAAAGATGTTATTTTTATGTTCTGGCGTGGTGAATAAATGCCCCGAGGGTTGCCGAAGCCTTGCCCTAACCTGGAGTCGCTGTCTGGTGAGACTCGGTTGTCTCTGGAGGGAGTGGAGTGAAAGAAAGCTGAAAGAGGGCTGCAAAGAGAGGGAAGGCTGATCAGGAGGGGAAAAAATTGCTGTTCTGGGCGAGAGGCGAGGTGCAGGGAGCTGTTTCTGGAGGAGCCCTCTGGGTGGCACTGCTCCCCAGCACCGGGGCACCGCGCAGGGACAGCAGCTCCTCTCCTCGCGGGGCAGGTACGGCTCAGTAATTAGCCTTCCAATTAGCTATTTTCCATCTGGTGGTTGGATTTAATCCCCTCCTCTTCCACCTCTTTCTCCCCAGCGTTTCAGCAGCAGTGAAACACGCTGGCCACAGATCTGCCTGCGAGCTTCACGACGTTAAAAGCTCTGTTTATTTTGCAGAACAACCTCGGGATACGTCTGCTTCCATCCGAATTTGGCTGAAATGTGCAAAATCGGTGTCCCTGCAGCATTTGGTTGCTAGAGAAGTGCCACTCTTAAGGCGTTGGTGCACGGTGACAGTTCTTTCTGCTGGAGCACTGAAGGGTGGGATGGTTTTACGCAGAACATCTGTGGGAGCTGTCTGGTTTACGGCTCAGCCTCCTGCTTTCCCTCTCTCCGGCGTTCTGTGCTTATTTCCTGAGCTGAAACCGAACACCAGCCACGCTTAATGAAGCAGTTAAGGTGAGCTTCCAGGGGGGGCTGCGTGGCAGGGCAGGATTTCTCCTGGCTTCCGTGCCCTGGAGGCTCTGAAGGCGCAGGCCGGCGCTCAGAAGTGTGTGGTCCTCTGCTTTTCCCATCTCTTCCATCCAGAGCTCCCCCGGCTTTGATGCTGGCCTCCTGCACGAGCCCTCTGCGGCTCGGGGGAGCCGTGCGTGGTGCTGCGAGGCTCCCAGCTGCGGGACATCTCCTCTCTTCTCTCTTCTCCTCTCCTCCAGCCGGGCCGTGCAGGTGGCCTGCGGGACGGGGCCGCGGGTGCTGCCCCCCGACAGCCACAGCTGCAGCGCGCTGACAAGGCGCTGAGGAGGAGAGGAGCCCGGCGCAGCTCCTGCAGCTGTTTCTCTCGCCCATCCCACTTCCAGCAGGCTGCTTTTTTTTTTTCCCCAAGCACATCGTGTCTGAGAGCTCTGCCTCGCCAAGGTAGGTGCAGCACCCACAGGTGCCTTCTGCTCCTGCGTCCTCAGCACCCGCCCACGCTCCCAGCCGGGCTGCTCGCCCTCCTCGGGCACTCAGTGCCTGCCCACGAGGCCACGGAGCTCCCGCAGAGGTCACCCAGCAGCTGGCGATGGCTGGGCACGGAATCAGAGCCAGCAAAGCGCAGGAAAAGGCTCCCAGCCTGTTATCGAACGGCTCCTTGGGGCAACGTCACCGTCAATATTTGCCTTGGAGGAACACGTCCAGGAGGAGAAGGCTCGGTTGTGGCCAGAGGGACCCCTCCTCGTGATTTCGCAGCCTCAGCAGTGAGCAGAGGACACGGCCGTGCCCAGCCCCGGTGCTGGGGGCCCACAGACCCCCCCCCGAGGGTCCCCAGCACCGCGGGGCAGGCGAGCAGGGCCGCACATCTGCTGGGGAGGAACTCATCCCCGGGGATTTGGGGAACATCTGTGCGTTGGCTGCCTCTGAAAGGAATGAAGCTGCAGATTATCCCAGGCCGGGGCAGCGCGCGGCTGCTTCTCCTTTCGTGGCTCTCGGTCAGCGTCTGGGGCCGGCCGCGGGGAAGCAGCGGGGCCGCAGCAGCCCCCTCCTGCCACCGTGGCCACCCCGTAGCTGGGAGAAGGAGCCAGGAGCTCCTGGAGCTCCTCGCTGCCCCATTTCCAGGGCAAATTTGGCCCAGGGGAGCTCGGGGCCGTGGTGCAGCCCCCAAGGAGCACCCACCGGGGCCGTCCTGGGCAGGTGAGGGGCTCAAAGGCAGCCAGGAGCCGCTCGCGTCCCGGCCCCGCAGCCCGCTGCAGCCCTTCAAAGTGGGAAGCGTGTTTATTTCTTGGATATCGGGTTTCCGGCAGGAAGGCCGGCGACTGCCAAGGTTTTTGTTGGATCCCAGTGAAAGGAATCTCCAGCCCCGTGCTCGGGGTCCTTCCCCGCGCCTGCAGCGGACGGGGAGCGCTTCTGCCCCCGAATTGGGAGCGAGGGGCGCGGGGTTTGGCGCTGGCACGTCCTTAATTTGGGGCTGGAATCGGATCCTGCCTCGTCTCCCGGGCAGGAGGCGTCGGAAGGGGTCGGGGCTGGGGAGGCGTCGAGAGGGGCTGGAAGGAGTTGAAAGAAGCCGAGCTCCGTAGGGCCCGAGCCACGTGGGACGCGCTGGGGCTGAGCGTTTCGCATTTGTTATTGGTTTGGACAAGGTTTTGACTGTTCTTGGAGGTAACTTTATAGGGGATTGAGATTCCGAGGACCACGTACGGGGGCTTGATTGCTTCAATGTGCTGCGCAGGCAGCTCCAGAGCCCTGACTGTCCTCGGATGCTTCCAGCACTGACCGCTATCCTCCCGGGCTCGAGAGCCGTGCCAAGTCCCGTCCTGTCCACGCACAAGGAGCTCTGAGATCAACGCTGGGGTTTTCCGGGGCCCTTCCACGGTTATGGGGTCGCTGCCCCCAGAAAGGGGCACGAGACCGAGTGGGCTTCAGCCCCCAGGCTGGTGTTCTGCGGGAGGAGAAGGGAAGGGACGGTGCCTTCCGCGGGGTTTGAGAGGGAGGCAGGACGGGGCAGGGCTCCCTATTTTTGGGGGGTGTTGAGGGAAAGAGGCCGTTCCTCCCGTTTGCCACAGGCAGCCCCGCACACGCAGGGATCCCGGGGCGGATGCCGGGCGCAGGCGGTTTCCTGTTGCTCTTCCACTTTTCAGCTGCAGGGTCCGGGACCGGCATCCTGCGGCGCTCAGCACCGGCGGGGCGTTCCTGCCCTGGAAATTGTGCTCAGTGGAAAAAAAAAAACAAAAAACAAAAGAGAGGAGGGGAGGGAGGGAGGCGTTGGGGACGCGGTGCCAAGCTCCCGCAGCCGGGCACCCCAGGAGCTCGGCGCTGAGCGGGTGGGAAAGCGAGGCCACCGCCGGCTGAACCGCTCACAAACCACGCAGGAACCTCGACTGCTCCTGCTCCCGAGACAAAAACGCGTGTGGGAGCAGCTTGGGAGCGTGCTGCCGAGCATCTCTCCTCTCCCTGTATTTATTTAGAGAAAGGAGGAGATTTCTCTTCTCACTCTGGATCTGGAGAGAAAGCGCCTTCCCCGAGCAGCGTCCTGTCTTCTCTCCGTGCCCCTCTTCCTCTGCTCCCTGGCGTGGGTGTCCCAAAGGCTTCATCGCCTGCTTTTGATCCCTTTCCATGAAAACTGCAGCGAGCCGTGCCCGGGGAGGAGATGAGCCCTGGGAGGAGAGAGGGAGCTGGGGACACGAGCGGGGGGAGCAGGAAGAAAAATATTGAGCTGAGCGTGGGGAGCACCAAAGCAAGCAGAACCCTGCGGCAAGCGGGGACGTGGGGGCAGTGCGGGGGGCTGGGGGGGCACAGGGGGGGGTCGCAGAGCCCCCCCCGGGCAGGGGGTGAGTGGGGCTGCAGCCCCCCCTGTGCTCGTCACCCCTGGGTCACAGCAGGGGCTGTATGGACGGGGGGGGTGCTGTAGGAACAGGGCTCGGCTGTCCCTTCCCCACCCTGCCCAGGTCTCCATCTCCAGCCCTTCCCCACCACTGCCCAATTCTCCAGCCCTGTCCCTCCCCACCCTGCCCACGGCTCCCTCTCTCCCTTTGGCGCACCCCTCGCCCCCCGGGGGGGGGGGGCAGGACGGGGATGAGCCCCTCTCCTCTGCCCCCCGACCCCCATCCCCGCTCCCCCCGGGGGCTCCGGGCTCCCTCCCGGCTCCGTGGCCGGGGCGGGCCGGGGGCGGGCCGGGGGAGGCGCCGGGGCCGGCGGCGGCGGAGGGCGGCGAACGGGGGAGGCGCCGCCGGAGCCGCCCCGGGGATCGGGGCGGCGGCGGCGGCGGCGGCGGGCGCGGAGCCGGAGCCCGGAGCCCGGTGCCCGGTGCCGGGGCCATGCGGGGGGGGACGGGGACGGCGGCGGCGGCGCTGGCGCTGCTGCTGCTGGCGGCCGGGGGGGGAACGGGGGCGGCGGCGAGGGGCTGCCCGGTGCAGAGCTTGGGCTGCAAGTGCGCTGCGGAGCGGCACAAGGCGAGCGGCCCCCCCGCGCCCCGCCGCCGGGTGCTGTGCAGCGGAGGGGGGCTCCCGGCGCCCCCCGAGCCCCGGCTGCTGCCCGACGGCACCGCCACGCTGTGAGTACCGGGGGAAGGGGCGCCGGGTCCCCGGGAGGGTGGGAGAGGGGGAGGGAGAAAGGGGGGGATCCCCGGAGAGACCCCCGGAGGTGTCCTGCCCGGTGCCGTGGGGAGGATGCTGGGGGGGAGGATGAAGAGGAGGAAGAGGGGGGCGAAGGGAGAGGAGTGGGGGCGAGCCCTGGGGGTACCCCGAGCCCTGGGGTGCCCGTGGGGCGCTCTCCGTGGGTCCGTGGGTCCCCGAGTCCCGGCCCCGTTCGCCCCCTCGTGCGCCCACCCTCGCCCCGCAGCGCCGCGCGTTCCTCCTGCCCTGCTGCCCTGCTGCCCTCCTCCCCTCCTGCCCTCCTTTTCCCCTCCCCTCCTGCCCTCCTTCTCCCTCCCCTGCTGCCCTCCTTCCCCAGCTGTGCCCCGACAAAAGCCCTTTTCCTGCCCCCCGTAACCCCGAGCCGTGCCCGGGCTCACGGCACCGCGAGCTCCGAGGGGACCCGGGCCGGGCAGGCAGGCGGGGGGGCTCCCATCGCTGCGGCTGCTTGGAGCTCCGGGGGAGGATGTTGTTGTTTGAAAGCGGCTGCTTTGGCTGGAAACGTTCGCTGGGAAGTAGCGAGGGGCTCTGGCTTTGTGCAGGGGGCTGCAGCCGTCGCCTGCTTCCTAAAAACTCAGCGCGGGGAGGTTTTGGGGCTCTGGGCAGGCGCTGGCAGCCTGCGCGCCTCCTCGCTGCGGCGGCGGGTCACGGTGTTTATTTATAACTCCCGAGGAGATGTTTGAATTAAAATCTGGCTCGGAGGGCAGGGACGGCACAGCCGCTGCGGGAGGGGACGTCGCTTTTGCCCAGAGCCTTGTCCCTGGGGGAGCCGGGGCTCCGGCTGCCACCTCCTGCCCCTCGGCAGGGTTTGGGGAGCGCTGCGGTGAGCTCGGCGCTCGCGCACCCACTTGGCCACGTTTTTGTCCCATCAGCACCGGGCATTCCTGGTTTCAAGGAGGTTCCTGGTCCCACGTGTGCCACTGGAGAGGCTTCGCTTTGGGGCGGTGATGTTCGTTTTGTGACCGTCGGGTGGCCGTGATGGTGACCCACCACGGTGCACGTGGAGTGTGTCCGTGAAACCTGCCTGTGCCATGCGGGCACCGTGAGCGTGCTCTGAAACACAGCAGTCCTAATAAAAGCGTGAAGCATCCCGAAGCAGCAGCAGTGACGTTCATCCAGGGCCTCGCCTTCGTGCTGGGAGGCTGCAGGGGCGCGTGGAGGCTGGGCTCTGTGCTCGTGCCCTCCCTCGCGCTGGCTCTGCTCTGAATTTCTCTCTCCCCAGGGCCTCTGACGTGTCAGCCCATTGGAAATACCTGCGGGGACTTCAGAGCCCTTTGCCAGCTCGTGGTTGGGAAAAGTGCCTGCCTCGTTGCCTGCTCTTGGGCTTCCTTCTGCAGGAGCAAGGGCGATGGCACTGCCCAGTGCCCGGGGTGGCTCCCACAGCGTTGGGGCCGAGAAGGAAGGGGATTTTTGGAGGCGCCGTGCCGGGAGGGCGGTCACGGGGCTGGGGTGACCATGCAGCAGCATTAGGGCATTACACGATCCCACTAAAACGTGACATGAAACCTACAGGCGTAGGCAGAAACCTACAAATATGCGGTGACCCTGGGCTCTGCTCTCTCGCAGTAAACATGATTTATTCTAAACCCTTTCCAGATGGGACAATCAAAACCAGAGGCTCCGGGTTCGTGAGCGTCTCCTGGAGCCACTGGGGTGCGGGCAGGACAGGAGCAGGCGGCGTGGCCCGGGCTGCACGCGCCTCGGGGACATCCTGCTGGGGACAGCCGCGACCCCGGCTCCGAGCAGGGCTCCCGTGCGCCCCGGGGATGCTCGGCGTCGGCACTGCCCCAGCCACGGGTGTGTTCGGTGCAGGGTAAGGCTCCGAAACGGCTCCAGGCTTCATCCGGTCTGGCCTGGAAGCAGGAATGTGCCCGCGCTAATGAGCGGCGCTAATTCCGTGCACGGGAGGAGGACGGGAGGAGGACGTTCCCGGCTGGCCGGGGGAGCTCTGCGCCGCGCATCTCTCGCTCTGCCTCGCTTTTGTTTTTTTCCCACACTCTCGGTTTACTTCTTTATTTATCTTTACTTATTAGCCCTGCCCTGAGGAATCCAAGGCTGCCTCAGCAGCAGCTGCTGCTTATTTACCCCCCTGTGACCGAGAAGCGCTGGCTGGCAGCGCAGCCAGCACGGGGTATGGGGTGCTGGGCACGGCCACGGCTCCGCTGATGGTTTTTACCCCCACTCCAGCCTCTCCCACACTGCCCACGATGGGGACGTGGCAGGGAGGTAAAGCCAGAGATGCTGAGCTGGAGAATTAACTCCATGGGGGCAGAAGTGGTGGCAGGAGCCCTGCCTGGGTGCCCGGGGGCTGCACTGGCCTCGGAGCAGGGTGCTGGGCACCGGCTGCCCTCATCCACCCCAGCTGTGGGTGCCAGGGGTGCTTACCGAGACAGGACCCGGCGCTTCTTGCCTAAACGTCAGCAGGTCTCCGGGCTTACCGAGAGGCATCTGGGGGATGGGATGCTGCAGGTACGGAGCCCCCGGCCCATGTCGTTACAGGGCTGAGGTCTCCCTCGTGGCGGAGCTGCTGCTTCGCTCCGGTGCAGCGTGTGGGGATCAGCGAGGGGGACGTTCCTCAGCTTGATGCCCCCGTGCAACCTGAGCAAAGGTGTGTGCGCTCTGCCCCCTGCCCTCTTTTACACCTGGAGGAAACCTGAGCGCAGTCCTCGCCCCTTGTGGGGAGGAAGGAAGGATGCTGACCCCCCCTTGGTGCCTGCTGCTCCATCGGGGCTCTGGGGCTGTGGATTTCCCCAATTTTGCGCCGGGGGCGTTTGGCATCCCGGGGTGCTGCACATCGCAGCCCCGGCCGTCCCTGCAGCATGGTGAGGAGGGGCTGGGGCTGTGCAGAGGTGCACTAACGAGGTTTAACGCTCTCCCCCCGGCTGACCCCGTGCTAATAGCCCGATGGAAAGAGCGCCGCGGCCCTCCCCAGGCCCAGATAGCCGCCCTGGCCACGGCCAGCCCCGCTGTCACACGGGCAGGAGCCCAAACCTCTTCCAGATGTGGAATCCCAGCACAGGCCTCATTTATGTGCACAGCTTGATTGCACTAAATTACAGATTGTCTGCAGGGAATAGAGGGCTTTGACTTACGACCAATTTCCAGTTCTACTTGAACTCCCCTCTCCAAGGCCTGTTTGTCCTGAGCCCCGCAGATGGTTTCTTTCTCAAACCTTTTTCAGCCATTTATTCCATATTTATCAGGCAGGTTTTTAGGTTTTTTGTTTTTTTTTCTTCCTTCCCACCCCAAAAATTTTTGTTGCCCTCCTTGAAGCGGTGAGGGCCTGAGGGGGACCCCCACGGTGTCTGTGTAGGGGACGGGGAGGTGACCTGCCTGGGGACAGGGCTGGAGCTGCCCAGTGCCTCGCAGCATCCCGGCCCTGCTGCTGCCTCTGTTTGCTGGGAGGGGAAATAAAAAAAAGAAAAAGGAAAAAAAAAAAAAAAAAAAGAGGGAGGCTTCTGGCATTTGCAATGTGGAGAGGGTTTTGGAGACGGGAACTGCGGAGGCGCAGATGCTCCCATGGCTGCGAGCAGGGAGGTTGGAGGGAGCTGCCCCGCGTCGGGCTGCTTCGGGGGCTGCTTGCAGGCTCCAGCCCTCGCCCCCCCAGGCCGTGCTCACACCGTGCTGCCTCCGGCTCCTTCACCCTCTGGGCCTTATTTTTCCTGCGCTAACAAAAGCCGAGGGCTGGGACGATAATTTTCACCGTCCGAAATAGCCCGGCGTGACGTTGCAGGGAGGGAAGAGCAGCACAGCACCTCGCCGGCCGGGGGGCCCCGCTCCGCTCCTCCCGAAATCCCAGCGAACGCCGAGCTCTGCGCAGGGCACAGCCTCCGCCGTATCTGCTGTGAGCATATGCTTTAAATTAATGCGCTCGCAGAGCAAAGCATAGCTGGCCCTCCCCGCCCCCACGGCCGTCACCCCGTTATTAACCTCCGCGCCGCTCGCGTTTCCCTCTCTGCTGCGCGCCCGGCCGCGGGGAGCGACGTCTCCTGCCTCCTTTTTTGGTTGGGTACATAGGAAGTTTATTGTTTCAGCAGCCCAGTTTCTGGAGCCGTTATTTATCCAAGTGGATTCCAGCACGCTTGAAAAAACAATCTTGTTTTTTTTTTTTTGTTTTTTTTTTTTTTTTTTTCCACTTTTGGCTCCTCTTTTTTGAGATGGGAGGGGGGAGTAAAAAAAAAAATAAAGAAGGGAAAGGGCTTCCTCCATCGCTGTGGGGTCCGGGTGCCCCCAACACCCAGCGGGCTGGGGACAGGATGCGAGACCCCGGGCAGCCCTCGGGGGTGGGAGGGTGCTCCCCAGTGGGACCCCGCCGCCCCCTCCCTGCTCTTTGCGTTTGACTCCACGCCCTGGTTCTAATCCCTGCATTGTCCAGGGGGCTTTTCCAGCCGCCGCTCAATTAGCCGATTATTGTGCCCCTTGGTGGGGTTGTCCCATGTCGGTGTGGGGTCGTCCCGCAGCGGTGGCACATTTTGGGGCTGTTTGGCTGCGGAGCCACCGGTGCTGCCCTGGAGGGATGCGGGCTGCAGCCTTTGGGGGCAGGAGGATGCTGGAGAGGCGCAAGGGCGCTGAGGTTTTTGTGTGAGCACGCCGTGCCCAGAGCTTTGCGCTGCTCCTGTGCTGGGCACGTGGCTCTGGCATGCTCCGAGCTGTTTAAGCCCAGGTTTTGGGGTGTCTCCTGCCTCGGCGTCTGCCTGCGCGCCCTGCTCGGAGGTGAAGAGTCCCAGCCTGGGCTGGAGCCAAAGCAAAGCTCTTGAGGAGCAAAGCTGCGCTTTCATGGCCTGCCAAGCCCCGCAGACAGCTGGGACGTGAGGGGACCGCGTGCCCCCTGCACCGCTGGCCACGAGGACCTCAGCGAGCATCGGCCACAGGGCAGGGGAATTGCCCCAAATCCCGTGCCAGGGCTGGGTCCCCCCCGGTGCCGTCAGCCGCAGGGCGAGCGCTCCTCCGGGTCACCCCCTGCTTCGCCCTCCTGCCACCTCCTCCTCTCGCTGGAGTAAGGAGGGGAATTTCTTGCAGCCAAACAAACCCAGGAACATCTGTAGTGCTCCGCGTCCTGCCTCCAGACAGCAGCGGAAAGCCTGAAATAGCCCTCGGCCCAGCACCCTCCTGCCGGCCTCGTGCGCCTTCGTCCCATCGCGTCTTGGGGGGAAACTCGGTTATTTTGGTGCCACCGGGTGCCTCAGGGACCTGCCACACACTGCTCTGTCACTGCTAGTGTGGGGGCCACGGGGTGTCCTGGAGCCTGGTGGGGCTCCCTGAGCAAAACCGAGCCATTGCAGAGCGCAAATATCCGCAAAATCAGTGAAAGCAAAATAAAAGTGCGTTTGCGGATGTCGGTCATCGCGGGGCAGCACAGCTGGGCTGGCTTCTGCGGGGCAGGGAGAAGAATGACGAGGGTGGCTAGCTGGAAAAGTTTCCTCAGGAAGAAAGCTTTCAATCAAACCGTTATTATAATTGCAAATTTCATGCGCCAAATATTCAGTTTGGTCGGGGACCTCGTTTCCTTCACGAAGCGAGGACAATGCGCCCAGCAGCAGCAGCGTGCCCAGCCTGGTGTTTGTGTCCGGACCCCTGGGTTTCGGGGAGGGGTTTGGGCTTGTTTTAGTGGCTTCCCTTCATCGTGGGAGAGCCGAGACGTGCTGGGTCTGCGGCAGCCCCAGCTCCAAGCAGGTGTCCGGGGGGTCTCGTGCGGGCAGAGGGCGAGTGCCTGTGCCTTGCGGCGATCACCGTGCCGTGCCCATGTCCCTGTTACTCATCAGCTGTGTTTTGGGGGCTCTGTGACTCTTCAGCCTCACACATGGGTGCTGGTGGATGTATTTCACGCCTGGGGAACCCAGCTATAGGGTGGGGGGTCCCCAAATGCACTCGCTCCACCGGGCAGAGCCTGGTGGGCGAGGGGAGGGCGCCCCCGCCCCAGCTCTGCCTTCGCGGCCGGCCCGCAGCCTGGCTGCAGATCACACAGGATGCTGATTTCATCTTGGCCTGCCTGCGCCTCGCCTTTTAAGGAGGGGAGTTTTGTTTTTATGGCAGAAGCCTCGAAGGTCCCAGGGGTCCGGAGAACAAAGCGAGCATCTCCCGGCGCGGGGGCTCGCTCCGGGGGGGGCTGCGTTGGCCTGGGGTGGGCTCGGGGCATGCCTGGGGTTGTGATCCCGGTGGTGCTGAGCCCCCCATGTGCAGGCACCCGTCCTCCTGCTCCCCGTGCTTCAGCCCTGGCCGTAACCAAAGCTGCGCCCTCGGGACGTGGAGCACGCAGCAGAGGGGATCTGAGCCCCTGGGTGCTGGTGCAGGGGATTTCTGCTGCCCCAGCCCCGCTTTATCGGGCAGCCCCCGAGACGTCCCCACGCGCACAGCCCGCGGGGGCTCTGCTGGGTTGTGAAATCTGCTGCTGCTGAATTAAAACCTTCTGGAGCCGCTGGGGCCAGCCCGTCCTTGAGCAACAGCCCCCGGCTGACGTTGTGGCGAGGGGCTGCAGCGCGCTGTGCCCCGGGAACGGTGCTGCTGGTCCCTCTGCCATCCCATCCGGCCAGCGTCCTGGGGCTGCTGGTGGGGACTGGTGCCAGTGCTGGTGGCTGCTGGGGGGAGCCGGGCAGGGTCACAGGGCCCCACGGGCACGGCACTGCCCGGTGCCAGCTCCTCCTTAGCACAGGATGCGGCCCCGTCCCGCCGCGTGCTGCAGGGCAGGGAGTGGGACGGGAGCTGAGCCCATGGCAGGGTTCATCCACAGCCCCCCCCCGGGAGCCGGGGGGCCTCCGGGTCCTGGCCACAACGTGGGAACGGGGCCAGGGAAACCCGGACGCCGGCGGCGACGTCCGCCCGCTCGCTCGCTGGGTTTTCGGAGGAGGGCGGCCGGAGAGCGGGGCCAGGCCTGCCCGCAGCACACAGCCACCATTCAGCCCCGCTGCAGAAACCGCCCGTGTGTAAACAGCCCCGTGGCGGCCGTCAATGAGCCCTTTTTCCTGCTCCTCTCCCCCGGACGCCGTGTCCAGGGCGCCCTCCCCGCCGCCGCCTTTTCTCCCTCTGCCTCTCACCGGTGCGCGCCGTGGGGCTGGCGGGGAGTGAGGCGTGGGGCAGCGGGGTCGGGGGTGCCCAGCGGCATCCAAGCACCTCAGTGAGCTCCGACAGCTCATGGGGAAGAGCTGGAGGAGCCCCAAGGGTTCCCCCAGCAATCCTCAGTGCAGGTTTTGGGGGCATCACCCCCACATCTGTGCGCACGGGGCCAGGCAGGTGATGGGAGCGAAGCGGCAAGAGCCGGCACGGCCCTGGGGACCTCCAGCCTGGTGCCACCGTGACGCAGACCATGGCACGGTGTCCCCATGAGGGTGCAGGGCTGTTGTGTCACCAGCTGGCCCTATAAACCTGTCCCTGAGCCACCACCACCTCACCATGGGACCCTTTTTTCCCCCCAACCCACGGGCACTCGGCACGCACAGCGCCCATCGCAGACCAAATAACGGCACCGGCCCTGACCCCCTCCCTGTGCTCTCTTCCCCGCAGGCTCCTGAGCAACAACAAGATCACGGTGCTGCAGAACGGCTCCTTCTTCGGGCTGCGGGCTCTGGAGAAGCTGTGAGTGCCCAGGGGGCTGGGGCAGGGGCAGGAGGGGGGCCGGGGGTGGGCGGGAGCCTGGTGCCAGCAGCACAGCTTGGGCCACGCTCCCCAAATCACTGCGGGATGCTCCTGGGGTGCTCTGTGGGGCCGGGCGCTGCCCCCCGGGCGTTGGGTTTGCCACCAGCACCCGCGGGCGTCCCCGGGTCCCTGGGAGCTGCGTTGGGGCGGGAGGCACCGGGAGGGGGCCACGCTCCATGGGGGCCGGTATGAAAAGCGACATTGTCCCCCCGAACAAAGTCAACTTTCTTATCTCCCCATGAAAGGCATCTCTATGGTGGGAGCCTTAATAAGGGGAGATTTATGGCCCCCATATGGATCTGATCTGTAGGTATGCAGAAGGGACGGGCGCACTGAGGGCGTTTTGTTCCCCGTCGAGGGGCTCGCGCATTCCCGAGCCAAATGGGGCCCGCGGGGCTGGGGTGGCCCCGGGGCTGGGGGGGGGCTCCTGCTCTGGGGACAGCTCAAGGGTCCCCGTCCCTTCACGGGAGGGTGGTGGCCCCGCTGACGGGTCCCTGTGGGGTCACCCCTGGGGATGTGCCCTACAGCACGCGGTGCCAGGGACATCGCCCTCCCCATGCGGCTCCTTTTGGGGAGCCACCCGAGGGTCTCGCCGGGGGGGGCGGCGGCTCCCCGGGGACCAGCCCAGCCTGGATCTCGTTAGGCTGAACAAGGCAGCGTTTATTCACGTGGATCTTGTTCGAGTTACACGGCCTGCACCTGCCCCAGCAGAGCCCAGCTGCTTCGCCAGGGCACGGTGCACGGCACTGGGGTGCCCAGGACATGGCACTGGGATGAGTTGTGCTTGGCACTGCCTTTGGGCTGGGTTAGGGTGCATGCATGGTGCCTGGTGCCTGGTGTTGGGGCCAAAATTGGATTTTTAAAGCCACAGCAATCCCCATGGTGCCGTTTTGGGTCTTGGTTTGAAGCAGTTGGTTTGGGGACCCAACTTTCACTGCCTGCATCCCTGTAATCCCCCACAGCCGAGTCTCCCCCCGCTGTGGTTCGAAGTTTGGGGTCACCTCCTCCCTCCCTCCCTCCTCCTGGCACCGAGCTCTCATTAACGGGCGGATTAACGAGGGCGGGCAGGGTGCAGCCCGGGTCGGCGGGCACCGTGCGCCCTGGGGGCAGCTCCCTGGGGGGACCCCAGCTCTGCAGCCCCCTGGTTACTGGAGGTCTCCTAAACACCTCCATGCTCCGGGAGCCCTGAGCAAGCAGCCAGCCCGTGCTGCCCGAGCACAGCACAGCCTCCTGCTCACCTTCTCTGCACCAAACCCTGCTCGGAGCCCGACGGGTTGGCCAAGGGCCGCGCTCCCCCCATCCCTCGGGCCGGCCAGCGTCACGCCGCGCCTCGCCTGATTGCCCCCGACAGCAGCCCTAATTGTTCTCATCGGGTCGGAGCGGGGCCGCGGCACAGACGTGCCCCGTGGAGGGGACGTGCCGGGGGGCTCCGGGGGCCCCCACTTTGCTCCTGGGGCTCCGGGGCCCCGTGCCCGCTGCCGGCACCGGGTGCGATGCGGCCACCGGGGCCGAGCTGTTCCCAGGGTCCCCGAGCCACCTCCGCGGCATGCAGGGGAGCCCCACGGGCAGCGCCCCTCGGGGCTGGCAGCTCGGCATCTCCGCTGATGTGCAGCGGCCTAATGAGATTAATGAGGGTGAGCGGGGCCGGAATGCAGCCGGGGCCGCCCTCATTAGCGCAGCCCCGCTCGGGAGCGCCCTGCCCCGCACCGGGGCCGCTGCTTTCCCTGCACAGGGCTTGGGGCTTGGCCAGGACAGGTCCCTCCTGCCCCATCCCTGGCTGTGGCTTTTGGGGTGGCCCCGAGCTTGGCTAGGTGATAGAAGCCTGAAAAGCTGCTGGTAACAGCGGCTGAAAGCTGCTGGTAACGTCCTGCACATGGGAAAGGGCCCAGAAATCCCAACGTGCTGCACGGGCACGGCACACCGGGGACCAGCAGAAACGCCAAGGCAAAAAAATGAGGTGCAGGGAGAGGATTTGAGAGGTGCTGCAGCAGCAGCCCAGGGCCTGGCCAGCGGGGACGAAGCGAGGAGGGCTCCCCGACGGGCCGGCTGCGAGCCCTGGTCCCCGCTGGGTGCCGTCCCCCAAGGGGGCCCTGGCAGCCCCCAGCCCCGGCTGCATGCTTACCAGAGCTGGGGCTGTTTCATTTTGGCAGTGGACGTGTTTGGGGCTGTGCTGGCTGCTTGTGGGGGTCGGTGTCCTGGGGTCGGTGTCCTGGGATGTGTCTGGGGACAGGCGCGGGCGGTGGTGCAGGTGAGGGGAGCTGTTCCTTCAGCACCTGCCTCACCTGAGCCGCCCTGCACGCCCCTGAGCTGCTCTTGCACACCCTTTACACCCCCCTGCACGCCCCTTGGCACCCATCCTAGAGCTGGGTGGACGTCCCCACCGGTGGCACACTTTTGTTCATGGGAGCAGCCAGGCTGGGGGTGCTGCAGCCAAGCGGGCCACCCCACGGCTGGGTCCCCACCGCGGTGGCAGCTGCCCCAAGCCTGGAATGCGTCTGTTCTGATATCCGATGGGCGCCTCCAATCAGGCCAACGACCCAAACGAGCTTCCTCTGGGCTGTGGAGCCTGTGGGGCTCCGCTGCGTCCCCCCGAGGAGCCCCTCTCTGCTCCGGGAGGGTGGTGACAGCAGCAGCAGCGTGGCCGTGGTGTGGTGGCAGCAGCGTGGCCGCGTTCTCCGGGCGGTAATTCCCCTGTAATGCGAATCCAGCGACGCTTCCCTCCTGGCCGTGGCTCCTGGAGGCTGCTGGCGGGAGCTGGGGCTGTGCTGGGCGCGAGGCCAGGGGGGCAGGAGGAAGAGGAGGGGTTTGGCGAGCGCTGCTGGAGAACAGGATGCACTCACACCCCACAGCACCGCACGGGGAGGGGGCAGGATGATGGCGCAGGGCCCCCAGCACCCTAAGCCTGTGCCCGTCTCCCCGCAGGGACCTGAAGAACAACCTGATCAGCACGGTGCAGCCCGGCGCCTTCCTGGGCCTCCCCGAGCTCAAGCGCCTGTAAGTGCCTGCGAGGGCTGCCCACGGGGGGCTGGGGGCTGCGGGGTGTCCCCAGTGCTGATGTCCCCTCCGTGTGCCTTGCAGGGACCTCTCCAACAACCGCATCGGCTGCCTGAGCGCCAGCGTCTTCCAGGGGCTCTCCAGCCTCCTCCGGCTGTAAGTGGCACCCTGGGGCTCCCGGCCAGCACTGGGGTCCCCTCCTGGTGTCTGGGGCACAGCCCAGAGCCCCGCTGGAGCAGCGGGTGACACCAGGAGCCTCAGGACACAGCGAGGAGCCTGGGTTGCAGAGGTGTCCATGGGGTCCCGGTCCCCTCCATGCCCTCTTTCTCTCCTGTCTCACAGCAACATGTCGGGGAACATCTTCTCCAGCCTCCCGCCCGGTGTCTTTGACGAGCTCCCCTCGCTGAAAGTCGTGTGAGTACCCAGCCACCTCCATCCCCGTGCCCTGCAGCGCACCCAGCCCTTGGCACTGGGCGCATCCCCTCCTCCTGCTGCGCGCCCGGCCGCGCCGCCACCCCCGTGACGCCGCCCCTTGCAGGGATTTCGCCACCGAGTACCTGACGTGCGACTGCAACCTGCGCTGGGTGCTGCCCTGGGCCCGCAACCGCTCGGCGCAGATTTCGGACCGGACTCTGTGCGTCTACCCCCGGCACGTGCACGCGGTCCCCCTGCGCGGCGCGCGCGAGAGCCAACTGCGCTGCGGTGAGCGGGGGCCGGGGGCGCGGGCAGGAGGCACGGCCGGGGGCCGGGGGGGGGCTCACCCGGCCGCCTGTGTCCCCTCCCCAACCCCCCTGCAGCGGGCACCCCGGAGCTGCACACCCACCACCTCATCCCGTCGCTGCGCCAGGTGGTTTTCCAGGGCGACCGGCTGCCCTTCCAGTGCACCGCCACCTACCTGGACAACAGCACCCAGATCCGCTGGTACCACAACCGCGAGCCCGTGGAGGAGGACGAGCGCACGGGGGTCATCGTGGAGGAGAGCCTCATCCACGACTGCACCTTCATCACCAGGTCGGGACGGGGAGGATGGGGGTAACGGGAGGGGGGGGGTCGCGGGTTCGAGGGTGCCGAGCGCCGTGGGTGGGACACTTTGGCACGTCCCCTCTGCCCGCAGCGAGCTGATCCTCTCCAACATCCACGTCTCCGCCAACGGCGAGTGGGAGTGCGCCGTCTCCACCTCGCAGGGCAACGTCAGCAAGAAGGTGGAGATCGTGGTGCTGGAGACCTCCGCGTCCTACTGCCCCGCCGAGCGGGTCACCAACAACCGCGGCGACTTCAGGTAGGGACCGGCGGCGGCGGCGGCGTGGCCACGGGGGACGGGGCTGTGCGTGGTGCAGAGCCCCCTCACCTCATTCCCACCCCCCGTGTGCGGTGCGTGCCGGGGCGGGGGGCTCGCCGCGGGCGGGGGCCCGCAGGTGACCGGGCGTCTGGTAGCAATTAGCAGCCGCGGGGAGCGCGAGCGCCTTTGAAGGGCTTCCCATGCCGGCAGCGCAGCCCGGCTCCAGCAGCAGAGGTGTTGGAATTTCTCTGGCACGAGACGAAAGGCTCCGGGCGCCCGCCGTAACCTCAGCGGGGCCGTTACGGAATATAAATTCCCGGTACAGTCAATGTGGCTTAAATTAGCGGTGCCCCCCCCACCCCCCAACCACCACCTTTTCTGTGCGGAGCCGAGCGGGATTTGGGGTTAGGGGTTCGGGCAGCTTTCTGGGGAGCATTGCCCCGTGGTCACGGTGTCTTCGCACATCCAGGTGGCCCCGCACCTTGGCGGGCATCACCGCCTACCAGTCGTGCCTGCAGTACCCCTTCGCCTCGGGGCCGGCGAGCGGGGGCCCGGTGGCGGAGAAGCAGGCGTCGCGGCGCTGCGACCGCGCAGGGCGCTGGGAGGAGGGCGACTACTCCCACTGCCTCTACACCAACGACATCACCCGCGTGCTCTACACCTTCGTGCTGGTGAGCCGGGGGCTCGGCCCCGCTGTGTTTGCCCCCGGAGGGGCCGGGCACAGCCGGTGACCCTGTGTGTCCCCCCCTGCAGATGCCCATCAACGCCTCCAACGCCCTGACCCTGGCCCACCAGCTGCGCGTCTACACGGCCGAGGCTGCCAACTTCTCGGACATGGTTGATGTCCTCTACGTGGCCCAGATGATAGAGAAGTTTATTGGCTACGTGGATCAGATCAAGCAGGTAACACCACTTTTTTGGGGGGTAAAAGCGTGAATTGGGGTGTTGGCTGCTGGGGGTGGCTGGACGGCAGCGAACCGCAGCTGATGCCGCCCGCTCTCCTCGCAGCTCACGGACGTGATCGTGGAGATGGCCAGCAACATCATGCTGGTGGACGACCACATCCTGTGGATGTCGCAGAAGGAGGAGAAGGCCTGCACCAGCATCGTGCGCTCCCTGGAGAAGATCGCCGCGCACACCCTCAGCAGCAACTCCCAGCACATGGCGGTGGTGAGCCCGGACGGAGCGCGGGCGGGGGGCTCTGCCCGTGCCAAGGGGGGGTCTCTGCCCATCCCAGGGGGGTCTCTGCCCGTGCTGGGGCTGACGGCCACCCTATGCCCAGCAGAACTCGCGCAATATCGCCTTCGAGGCGTACGTGGTGAAGCCCGAGAGCTACGTGGGGCTGAGCTGCGTGGCTTTCCAGCGGCAGGACGGGGGTCCCGCTGGGCGCAGCCCCCCGGCCGAGCGGGCGGCCGAGCCCCAGCCCGACCAGCAGCTGCGGCTGCGCTGCACCACGGGGCGCCCCAACGTCTCCCTGACCAGCTTCCACATCAAGGTACGGGTCCCCTGGGGGCCGGGGCGAGGTGGGAGACTCGGGAGGAGCCGGCCCGTGCTCACCGGTGCCCGTGCGCCCCGCAGAACAGCATCGCCCTGGCCTCCATCCAGCTGCCTCCCAGCCTCTTTGCCAGCCCCGTCCCTCCAGCCCCGCCGGCCGACTGCAAGCTGCAGCTGCTGGTCTTCCGCAACGGGAAGCTCTTCTGCAGCACCGGCAACTCCTCGCGCCTGGCGGACGACGGCAAGCGCCGCAGCGTGGCCACGCCGGTCATCTACGCCGGGACGTGTAAGGGCTGCGTGTTGGGGGGCTGCTGGTGGCTGGGGATGGGGGCTCCTGGGGTGCTTTCCCCGCTGCTCCTGCAGAGCAGAGCCATCTCGGGGGGGCGGCCGTGCTCCTGGAGGGGTCCTCCCAGGGAGGTGGTGGTGACAGCAGAGGGGTGGCAACGTGCCCGTGTGGTGTCCGTGCCCTGGGGTGCAGGCAGAGGGGTGTGTGGTGCTTCTTGTCCTGCTCACTCCGTTCCCTGGCAGACGGCTGCGGCGTCGGGAACCTGACGGAGCCGGTGGCCGTGTCGCTGCGGCACCCCGGGGAGGGCGCGGACCCCGTGGCCGCCTACTGGAACTTCGAGGTGCTGGGGGGCATGGGGGGCTGGAGCGCCGAGGGCTGCCAGCTGGCCGCACGGGAGCCCAACGTCACCTCCCTGCACTGCCGGCACCTCAGCAACGTGGCCGTGCTCATGGTAGGTGGGGGAGAAAAGGGGGCTGGGGTCAGGGGAGATGGGGCGCAGGGAGCGGGGTCTGACGGGCTGCGGGGCGCCCTGCAGGAGCTGAGCGGTTTCCCCAGCGAGGCGCGAGGCCCCGTGGAGGTGCTGCACCCGGCCATGTACACCTGCACGGCCGTGCTGCTGCTCTGCCTCTTCACCACCATCATCACCTACATCGTCAACCACGGGTGAGCGTTTTGGGGCCCCGACTGGCGGGGCGTGGGCAGCCGGAGGAGCCCTCTCCGGCGGGGGCCGCAGCTCAGCGCCACCCTTCTGCTTCTCTTCCAGCACCATCCACATCACGCGCAAGTGCTGGCACATGCTGCTTAACCTCTGCTTCCACATCGCCATGACGTCCGCCGTGTTCGCGGGGGGCATCACCCTCACCGGCTACCTGCTCGTCTGCCAGGCGGTACGCGCCCCCGCGCCGGGCTGACCGCAGTGGGGGGACACGGGCACAACATCCGCAGCGTCCCCGTGCTGACCGTAGCGCCTCGCCCCGCAGGTCGGCATCATTTTGCACTACTCCTCCCTGTCCACGCTGCTGTGGATGGCGGTGAAGGCTCGGGTCCTGTACAAGGAGGTGACCTGGAGGGCGCCCCGGCAGCCGGATGGGGACGCGGCGCAGCCGGCCCCTCGGCCCATGCTCCGGTACCGACGTCCCCTTGCCCCGACCCCAAACCCCGACCGCCTGCTGGGACCCCCGGGCTGGGCAGGATCAGCTCCTGCCTGTCCAGAAGCTGCCACCCAGCCCGTGTCCCCGTGTCCCTGTGTCCCTGTGCCTCGGTGAGCAGTGCCCTCCTTCTCCCCTCGCAGGTTCTACCTGATCGCCGGCGGCATCCCGCTCATCATCTGCGGCATCACGGCCGCCGTCAACATCCACAACTACCACGACAACAACCCCTAGTAGGTGGCCTGCTGCTCCCCGCCTTCCTCCCTCGCGCTGGGAACCTGGGCACGCTTGGGAAGGGTTGGTGGGACCTTCCCCGGGGGCTCTGCATTTATTGGGAAAATGATGTGGGACACGGAGACCGGCCCCGGGGCACCTCGAGGAGGGTGCTGAGCAGCGAGGCACCGCGGTGCACGGCCACAGCTCTGCTGATGGAGGCTCCTTCTCTCCCTCACAGCTGCTGGCTGGTGTGGCGGCCCAGCCTGGGCGCTTTCTACGTCCCCGTGGCCTTCATTCTGCTCGTCACCTGGATGTATTTCCTCTGCGCCGGGCTCAACCTCCAGTGCCGGCCTTCCCCGCAGAAAGAAGTCCCCGAGGCGCTGGAGACGCCGCCGAGGCTGGGTGGTGGCGGCGGTGGGGACCTGCTGACGGACTCGGGGTCCATCTCGGTCACGCTGAATTCGGGGCCCTCGTGCCCCGAGGCGGACGGCGTCTACTCCCTGAAGGTGCAGCTCTGGGCGCTGGTGACCACGCACGCCCTCTACGTGGCCCTCTGGACGTTCGGGGCCGTGGCCGTGTCCCAGCGCTGGTACCTCAACATCATCTTCAGCTGCCTCTACGGGGTGACGGCGGTGGCGCTGGGGCTCTTCATCTTCATCCACCACTGCGTGCGGCGCCGGGACGTGCTCAGCTCCTGGTTCTCCTGCTGCCCCTCTTACCGGGACGCGCTGCCCATGCAGGCTTACGTCCACCCCGGCGCGGCGGCGGCCTTGGGCGGCTCGCAGGTCTTCATCGGCTGTGCCCCGGAGGCTGCCCGCTCCGCCGAGTCATCCTCCTCGCCCAGCAGCGCCGGCTCGGCCGCGGGGCGCTGCAAGCTCACCAACCTGCACGTGGCCCAGAGCCAGGCCGAGACCCGGCCGGGCTCCTGCGAGGAGCCGGAGCCCGACGGCAAGAGCTGCGGGGCGGGCCGGCACGCCAGCAACCTCCACGGGCGCAGGAACCACAAGGGCAGGACTAAGCAGCACCGGGAAGGGAAGCACCACCGCTTGAAAGTGCTGCGGGGCCCTTCCTCGGAGCAGCCCTCCAGCGAGAGCGGCAGCGTGCACAACAGCCACTCGGAGAGCTACCACAGCAGCAGGAACAGCCCCCTGAACGTCGGCCGCGTGCGGCCCCCGGCCCCCCAAGAAGGGGAGACGGCGCCGAGCCAGTCGGAAGGCAGCGACGGCGGGCGGCGGGCGCCCGATTTCGCCGAGGCGCGGCGGAGGAGCGCCAGCAGGGACAACCTGCGGCAGGCCGGCGCCGTGGAGAAGGAGGCGAAGCGGCGCTCCTACCCCCTCAACGTGGCCAGCCACAACGGCGGCCTCAAGGGCAGCAAGTACGACGTCAACCTCGCCAGCAGCGCCGACGGCGTGGCCGGGATGAGGACCGGCCTCTGGAAGAGCGAAACCACGGTGTGAGGGAGGGGAAGGACCCGACGGCCGCGGCGCCGGAGCGCTGCCCTCCTCGGGTGGGCCCGGGGGCGTCCTTGGGGGGCCGGGAGCGTCGCTACGTGCACTACGGGGGGCCAGGGCGGGGGGCGACGCCGGGCCCGTCGGTCTCAGGGAGGCCCCGGCCTTCCGCAGCGCTGGGCTCGAGGTGAAAGGCAAGCGTTGCTCTTCAGCAGCCTGAAGGGCAGCCGCGCTTCCGTCGCTCCTGCAAGTCACTTCGGACTGATCCTAAATGCTATTTTATAATATACAGAGGAAACAAATGTCTATTTTTCAGAATTTCTATATTATTGAATGTATATATGTATAGACAGAGCCGTAACCGACCCGAGTGCCTCCGTGTTACCTACCAGTGTTCTCCACGGGGCGAGCGTGCCCCTGGGGGTTTTGGCAATAGTCCGCTCGTGCCACGACTGCAATATTCCCACCGGGGCCGAGGGGACCACACCAAGTGCCCTTGATGTTAAGATGCCATCCTGCAGACGCTTGCCAGCCTAGATGAGCTTTTTTTCTGAACGAGTCAGAAAGCAGCAGCTCAGTTGGAAATGTTTTCACCTGCAATCCTTTTCAGCCGTGTGTTCTTAAGAGACAGTATTTAGCCCTGTGGGTTACTCAGTTGCCAAAGTGAAAGCCATATTTCGAAGCAAGCACGAGGTAAGAGAATTAAGAATGGCTTCTAAATGAACGTGGATCGTCTGTCAGCTCCCCAAACCAAAGAGCCCAACCCTGGGCGCAGACCCGAGCAGGTCCTCAGCCGTAGCCCAGCTGTGCACACTCAGAGGATTCCACGCTCTGCTCCCACAGAGCCAAAATCCAGGCAGCCCCGTAATGAACGGCCTCACAGCCTGTGCTGGGTAAGACAGGAGGAAAGAGCTCCGTGGGGGCAGGGGCTGCTCCTGGGAGAGGTGGGAGAATGGTGCCCGTGGTGGTGGCAGGGAGATGCCAGTCAGGGAGATGTTTTGGTGGTGGCAGGGAGCTTCCCATGGACCGCTGACGTGGGCTGCCCAAAGGGCTGGGACTTGGCTAAGCACTTACTTTTCCCCATTGAAAACAAGTCCCCCTTTTCCAACACGCAAACAGAAGAGCCATACTTGCTCCTGTGCCATCTTCAGCCTCCCTGTGCCTGTTTCTGTGCGTGCAGATGGGTTTAACGATCCTGCCCTACCTCCCGCGGGGTCACAGGGCTCAGACAGGGGCTGAGAAGCGCTTAGGAGGCTCCCAGGCCAGTCCTCCGTGTACACCACGGGCAAGGGGCCCGCAGGATCCAGAAGTTGGAGCCCACAGCACTTACTGCCAGAATTTTCTCCCCTCCAGAATTAGCTCCTCTCTCTTTGGGCCCCTCGTCCCGCAGGGCTGGGTTACCGCTGGGTTTGCTGCAGTTCTGCCACGCTTCTCTGACCAACCGCCTGCTTAAAAACACGTTTTATTGGTATTTAATACAATTTCAATCCTTATGTCAATACGCAGCCTACGTGGCCTTGCTGATGCTGAGTTGTTATATATGCTTGCTGCACTGTGACAGTATTATATAAAAAGCTTTGTATTATTAATTACACTTTTTTTTTTGTCTGTTTACATTACAAGCAAATGACATATCAACAGAGAGCTTCTTGCAATATACGTGGGGGAGGGAGGGGAAAATATGCCAAAGAAATGTCTTTAAAGGGGTCTTTTGCATTTTTATATAAATAGAATGTTTCTAGCAGATATGTTTTGTTTAATATATTAAAGATTTGCAAATCTGCCAAGATTTCCTGTTATTTCTCGCAGCCTCTGCGTTCAAACACAACAGCCCGCGAGGCACACAGGGGTCAGTGTTCCACCGAGTTGTGCAATGCTTTGAAATGAGCAGCCAGCGCCGTTCCGCTCACACGAGCCACAGCTCTACCTTTGCCACAGATTTCCAGCAGCTTCCCCTTGCTTATTTAGCTGAGAAACCGGGTAGTTTTTCTGTGACGTGGGCCAGGCTGAGTTTCCCCGGGGATGGCTGCAATCCCTAACCCTGGCAGTCGCTCCTCGGGCGGCTCCACGCAGACCCAGGGCAGGCGACGGGCGCTGTTTGGTGAGAGGGACGCTGCTCAGAGCTGCTTTAGCCTGGGAACGTGGGGCAGCAAATTAAATCACCCCTCTGCCTGCTCCCAAAGCCACCCTGCTGTCAGCTGAAGCTCAGAACATGAGAACACCCCTGGAAAAGCTGGAACAAAGTTGCAGAAACCCATGGAAAAGCTCCAGGAACCCACTGCGGGGCGAGGCGCTGGAAATCTCCACCTCACCCTGCGCGTCGCTCCTGCTGTGACCAAGGGACGGGCAGCGCTGCTCCCTCTCTGCCCTCCAAAGCACAAAAATCGCTGCAGCAGCTTCACACTGCCCCCGACAGGCACGACTGAGGCAGGGACCAACTGCTGCACCGTGTCCTCCTCATCCCAGCTGCTGTGGGGCCTGGGATGTGCAAGCCAAAGCCACCAGCTCCGAGCACATCCACTAACTCCAGCCACACAGCAGCGAGGAAACAAAAACCAGGCCAACTTCAGGACAAATCCAGCTGCAGCACGACTCAGGAGCTAGCAGGGCTGGGCTGGGCTGGCTCTCCCCAGCACCCCGACATCACTCCCTCACCTGTGTGTTAGCACACTCACCTGTAGCACCTGCCCCACAGCTCCTGGATTAACCAAAAGGCGTTTTACCAGAGGCTGCAACGAGAGAGAGTCTAGAAACCATTCCTGTACTTCTGTATTTAACAAAATATAACAAACCCCAAAGCAGGAGGAGCTCTTTAAAAGACCCGTTTTGGTCCAGAACATGAGTCAGGACGCACCCTACCCCCCCCCAGTCCCACTTCCACCACCGACTGTCCCCGCAGCGTCCAGCAGCTCGTTTACCACCAGGTTTTATGGTTTGGTCCCAGTTTGGTGCTCCGGTGGCACTGCCCTCCAGGCCATCCTGCTGCCAGCCCTCCTCACTGCCACGCCTTGGCCTTCCTGAAGGCGCGGAGCTCCTGGGGGCCCCGCAGGTACTGCTCTATCTCACTGTCCGAGATGGGCTCGTCCCCGGTGAGGGCAGCGTCCAACTCGCTCAGGGCTGCCGTCCGCAGTCTCTTCCTCGGATGGATGAGGCAGGGCGGCAGCAGGGGCCTCTGGCTGCTGTCACGCTTGTGTTTCCCTTCCAAAGGGCAGCCTTCCTCCTGTCCTGGCCCTGCTGCTGGAGGAGAGCCGGCGGATCCCTCGCCCTGGGCTTCCCCGTGCTGCTCCTCCACATCCCGCAGGCTGAAGGCGTTTTTCAGCAGGACCAGCCGGTGCTGCAGCAGGTCCCCGAGGTGCTTGACCACCGTCTTCTTGTCCAAGTGGAACACCCGCAGCCAGGCGAGCTGGGATGCCATCCTCAGGAGGATCTCGTGCAGCTCCCGCAGCCTCAGGCGGGCGGGCGGGGGCAGGGGGATGCCCGCCACCTCGCAGAACCGCGCCAAGGAGCAGGCGAGGCGGGCGGCGGGCCGCAGGGACTGCCAGGACAGGAACGCCGCGGCCGTGACGATGGGGACGGGGTGGCGGCCCGTGACCAGCCACGTCTCGCTGGCCAGCTCCACCACCTGCAGCGTGAGGGCCACCACCCGCTCCTCGTCCTCCACAAACGGGGCAGGGACGTCCTCGGCACGCCGGAACAGGTGGAAGCTGGAAGAAGACAGAGTTCAGAGCTAGAAACAGCGCGGGAAAGCCTCAGACCTGGCCACAGCGCTGAGGCTCAGGTGCTGAGTGCCTCCCAGGGCTGCGAGCTGCCCATGGGAATGCTTTTTCATAGCAGAATGGCGTCTGACTGCAGCCTTCCACCCCCAGCTGCATTTTAGAGGCTTTTGCACACATCGGTGCCCAACGCAGGATGCCGAAGTGGCAGATGGAAGGGCCCACGTTACCTGCTGAGGTGTGTCTTCACCAGATCCGCCAGGCTCAGCGCCGGCACGGAGATGCCGAGCTCCTTCTGCACGCTCAGGTAGACGCCGGCGAACAGCTCCTGCTTGGCGTAAAGCAGGGAGCAGATCGTGCCCATGGTCAGCGGCCAGCTGTGCTGCCGGCACGTCACGAAGACGCAGCAGCCCCCCAGGAGCTCCTTCTTCTCCAGGCTGACCAGGTGGAAGGCGGGGTGCTGCAGCGCTCTCTGGAAGTACCCCACGGCCGTTTCCTCAAACACCGACGGGAGCTGCAGGACTTTACAGAGATCCTGGACCCGCCGGATCCCTGCGAGAAGAGACTGCTTTTACGATCAGCTCATGCAGCTTCTTATCTGTGTGTTCATCTCTCCTCAATGCCACCGTGCAACCAGCATTCACCCGGCCCCAGGCAAGGACACAAGGGCTTTTCCCCCCAGCCCTGTGTGCGGGTAAGGCAGTTTGCTTCAGGCAAACTGGACGCAGAACTAACTGCTGCCTTCGTTTAGTGCCAGTCCCCACAGGCTCTTCCCATTCCAGAGAGCTTCAGAAATGCATTGAACAAATTGCAGCAAAGCAGAAAGCAGCAGAAGAGAATCGACGTGTACAAATGAAACCGACCGGCACGCTCTTACCTCGCTGCATGCAGCGGCTCAGCTGCTCTTTCTGGCCGGTGCTCTGGGAATAGGCCACCTCTGAAAAAGAGTAACTGTTAGGGCTGGTAACCTCACGCCAACAGCAGGGGGCTGTTTAGATTTTGGATCATTTTGGATCAACAGGGGGATCATTTAGATTTTGGGCAACTGGACGGCCACGGTGCCAGATTCCAATTTTCAGAATCGCCAGCCCTTTGAGGCCACTAAACAAGACCTGGTGGCAGAGGCTGAATGATGTTAAGGTGCAGGATCCCCTTCGGGCCACTGCTCCTCTAAAACCTCCTCTAAAACAGCAGCAGCAAACGGCCTGGGGGCTCCTGCAGTGCACTTACAGGTGGTTCAGATGCCAAAAAGCCCCACACCTTGTGTGTGTGTGTGTGTGTTTGTGTGTTCTGGGCATAAAGCCTGCCTGCGAGGTGCCCTCAGTTTGAATTTATAGCGAGAAAACCTGTCGCTGCTCGCTGGCTTGGGGAGGGCAGGGGGACGCTGGGTTTCAGCCGGGCAGCACCCAGTGGGGCTCCTGCCACGCAGGGCACCGAGAGAGCCAATTAAACTGCATCGAGAGCAATTAAACCACACGGAGCAATTAAACCACACGGAGCAATGAAACCGCAGCCGCTGCCAGGGGCTGTTTGGAGCCCCCCTCAGCGGCCTCCCCGGGGCCGGGCCGCACCTCGCAGGTGCTGCTCGTCGCTGTAGGTGGTGGTGAGCAGCCCCTCGGCCAGCACACAGCCGCAGGCGGCGCACACCAGCTGCTGCTGGGCGTAGTGCGAGTCCTCCACCAGCGCGGCCGAGCCGCACTCGGGGCAGCGGCCCCGGTCCCGGTCCCGGTCCCGGTCCCGGCCCCGCTCCGCCATGGCCCCGCTCCGCCACCGCCCGCCCGGGGCAGGCCCGGTCCGTCCCGGTCCGTCCGGGTCCTTCCCGCCAGGCCCCGCTCGCAACGTTCCGGCCTCGAGGGTTCCGCCCTCAGGGAGGGGGGTGGTAAAGGGGAGGGGGGGGTAAAAGTCGGGAATAAACGGAAAAAAGGGCACGATAAACACAAAAAGCACACGCTTAAAAGAACTAAAATAAAAATTAAAGAGAAAAAAAAAAAAAAAAAACACACAAAAAAACATAAAACGCTCCCAAACACACCACCAAAAAAACACCCCCCCCCAAAAAAAACAGAAAACACCCCCAAAAAAGACACCCCCAAAAAAAGAACACAAAAAGCACCCCAAGAAAACACAAAACACCTCCCCCCCCAAAAAAAAAAAAAAAATCACCAAAAAATAAAAATAAATAAATTAAAAACCACAAAAGCACCACAAAACCCACCAAGACCTTCCCCACCAGGGCCTTGTCACCCACAACTCATCGTTTGTGGGGTCCCAGGGCACCAGGCGCTGCCTCCTCCCCCTCAGCCCCTCAGCCAGGGGCTCCCCATGGCCGAGGCCCTCCCTGTCCCCCCCCCCCGCCTTTCATCATGGCCCCAGCGCTGTTTGAGGCCACTCAGGGCTCCTGAGCTCAGGTCTCGGGGTAAATGGCCCTCGAGACAGCGGGAGGCTGATTACCACCAGGTCTCTCTCCATCAGGCCCACAATTGCGGGGCCATTACAATTAGGGGCCGCATTGCTGCCACCGGGGTAATTTGCCAGGCTGCCCGCCAAGGAGCTTTTGCACATTTTTTGCTTCACAGAAAGTCTCAGTTCTCGTGATGGTGATGAGCTGGCCGATCAGGTTCCCCCGCCCCATGAGGTGTTTACCATGAACTTCCTGCACAGATAGCTGACAGGGATGGAGCTAGCCCCAAAATACCTGCAGGGTGAGGAGTTTCGGCCAGCAGAGCTGGTCACGAGGAAAGGGTGAGGTCCCGGGGCTGCAGCACCAAGGACTAGTTTCATTTTGCAGGTCACTGATGCACAACCATTGCATTTTCAGCCTGTTCTCAATACATACAACGTGCTCCAAAGCGCATCCTCCCACCCCACACCTCTGCGAGTTACTGCGGAGGTCAAAGCACCAGCCCACGGCACACACACAAAACCACAAGCAGCTCACACTTCAGTTAGAGGTTAAAGAGATGAGACAACTGAGGGGCACAAATAAAACCCTCAGGAAGGCTGCAAGAGGCAAAGGCACCTATTGAGCAGCACCCAGACATCCCCCAGCTCTCCGTATTTCAGCACTCTCTGAAACCACAGTTTCAGGCAAAAAAAAAAGTGATCAGGACACTGGATTTAAGGTATCTTTTATTGTAGTGTTCCATGAAACCAAAGGTCATTTAAAAACAAACAGCAACCCAGGCTAAAAGCAGACAGATAAACAGGGAAAAATATATTCAAATCCTTCAATAATAAAATAATAAAACAATACACTTGATTCTTAGGCCCCTTGAAGTCAGCGTGAAGCACCCTGCTGAACATAAAACGCCTGTCCCCTTACACCCAAGGAAGGCTTTAAACAGTATTGCTGATAAAAGACTGAGGTACAAGATCTGTGCCGTGTTTTCACAGCTCTGGAAGCAGAAGCGTGGCTTGCACAGGACCGCCACCCTGCAGCAAGGCCTGCGACCACAGGAGATAACCACCCAAGGTGCAAAAGCCAGACAACGAAGCCCACCTCAATGGACAAAGCTGAAACTGGCAGAAGGCTACTGAGAGAGGACATTACAAGTTTTAAGGCTTCGTCTCTAAGGAGACTATTATTAGCACGTTACCATTTTGTCTGTGTGTATACAACCTCGAGAAGCATATTCTTGCCAAAAGGAATGCACGTAATCAATCCACTGTAAGAACTTCACAAGATCCATACTCCAAGAGCATTACACGCAGCATCACAGTGACTTCAGCAGCCACACGGTAGTACCCTTATTCTTTTAAAACAAAGGCAGCAAAAACCAAGCCAAGTCTTCCTTAACATGTGTCCAGTTACAACCACCAGTAATACCATTTTTGATTTCAAACTTTTAAGCCACTGTTCAAAGGCACTGCTGGTTTTTCTGATTGAAGTAGAAAACCAGAAAGTTGTGGAAAAAAGTCTAGAAGACAACTTCATTCATGAGGTATAGGCAACCACTTCTTTCCAGAGATCCACTGAGGCACAAGGAGGAAACTGAAATTATTTCTTCAACTTCCTCATTATTTCAAGGCACGAGAAGCAGCATCAATTTCCAGTAATGTCAGCCAGTACCACTCAAAATTAAAACCATCAGCCAAAAGCTGAAGATGCCACTAAGAATTTATGTGTTTCAGACCCTTCATTCACAGAAGAGGGTACAGTAAAGAAGTACCTGAAGTCTTAGAAGACTCCTTAGGCTTAAAAGGCTTGTTTCAAATCGAGCTTCCCATGAAGGAGAGCTCTGTCAGAACAGATTCAATTGCTAGGCCAGACTTTGGTAGTTAGCCAGTTTACAGTACCAAAATGTAATTAACGGCATTTTTTGAATTTTCCAATAAATGTGTACATCTCTAGACAAATATATTAAACTACTCTTCACTGCAAAAACACAGTATTTGAGAAGTCTCCAGTAGTTTTCAGTGTTTTATGAAACCAGTAAGAAGACTACTAAGAGGTTAATAGTTAATCCAGCTAGTCCCTCATTAAAGTGCTTTACTGTAGGAAAACTGCGTTAGAAACTCGCCCCTTTCGAGCTACATCTGGAGTGACTGAATAGATTATCTCAATTCCAGAAGGCAGAAGCATTTACTTTGGATCTGCTACCCACTCTTTTGATATTTCAGCTTTCTTCTGAACTTCTCATGGACTCTCACAACCCTGATGAATCTAAGAGCTGCAAAGACACATCTGATTTGTTACCTTTGGCAAGAGCTCGCCACAGAAAAGCCACATTTAACTTTCAGCGGAGGAAGCCTGTTGTGGCTGCTGGATAGTGCTATGCTGTTCTTTTCTGCCTGATGAGATGGGGAGAACGTACCTGTCTCTATTGAGCTGCAAAGAGGCCACAAGTTAAGGAAGCAGACCAAGGTATCTGATTGTCTTGCAAAACCAGAACTCTTTTTCAGCTACATAAATTTTTATGCCGTTGCGAGCTTCAAGTCACAAAGAAAAGCAAATCAGATCTCAGCACAAGAATTTTAACTGTTCCCATCCCAAGGGAAGGGCAATTTGGTTCTTTCCATAGCTGTATAACAAATATAAGAAAGTGTTAAGACTGATCACCTCAGAAGGTTGTTCCAAGGTAAGCACTAGCTCCAAAATCCAAGGCACTGAGATTTACTAAACTGCAACAGTATAATACCAAAATTATCACCAAACTTTCATACAGCAAATGACACAGGCCATGCACGTGTACAGTGAAATCTATCCCTATTTGAGAATACAGAACAGAAACCAGATGTACCTTTGCCTTCCTTATCCGAACAAGCTTTGAATCAGGCAATTTGAAGCCTATAGGAGAACAACTTCCAATTTAACGTACCTTCAGCCCAAATGCATTACTACGACTTATTCCTATGGCAGACAAACGTACCATGACATCTCAGTGTTTCCTTGACCAAAAACCACCTGTAAACCTTCCCCTAGGAGAACTGCTTTGAAACCAGATTTACATTACATCATTAATTTAGCTTTGTTCCTTACTTTCCAGTCTATGGTTTAAATTGCATTCCACTTTTAGGGCCTTAATTGCTTTTAAAGTACAGCTCATGCAGCCCCGTTTTGAAGCTTACATCTTTGGACTTCTCCAGTGTAGTTATTCAAAACAAAGAAAAAAATCAAATCCTCAAACTCTACTGTACAAGATTGTATATTGCACTACAACTTCAGATGTGGGCAGAGGAGTAACTGATCTAGCAAAGCAGCTACAAAACTGAACTATGAAAAAATCTTCATAAAGGATCAGCAGTGCTGGCAAGGAAAACGTGTCAAAGAAAACCTTCATCCTTCCTATCGCAAGCATCCTTTGGACTAGATGCCTGAACAAATCTTCCCGAATAATGGAAAAAGATCAAAAAAATAAATATGGTAAGTTAATTCTACTTTTGGACTCGCTGTACAAGACCTGATGTAACCACTAACCGAAGTGATAGTTGCTCAAGGCAGAAACAGGAAAGAGGTCATTTTGTGTGGGCAACACAACCGGTACCACCTACTTCACATTGTCTCGTTATTAATCAAACTCTGCTGGCGGGAATTCCGTTCTTTGTTCAACGTCCAGAGAGCTTTTACATCTTTCCAGCTTTCCTGTTTCCCGAAGTTGGAACACGAAGAATGTTTGGGGTTTCTTCCATGACTCTGACAAGCAAGTTATCGATGTAGTCTTCAAGCTCCCGCACCTGGAGATCCTTCTTGCTAATCGTATCCTTCTGTTTCAGGACCAGCTGGATCAGCTCATCGTGTGTAAGCTGAGCATAAGCATAGGCAGGATCTGAAGGATCGTATTTCTTCAAGAGAAGAAAGGCAGGGTTATTACAGACATACAGGCATTGCAAACTAGCAACCGAGTGCTATCTGGTAGCCGGTTCAGGGAGCTGAGGCACCAATGAGCAGTTACACACAGCGTTTGCAGAAACACAGCTGCTTCTCTGAAGTATTACTGTGCTATCTTAAAAGGTAAGCTCCATCCAAATGACGTTACAGAACATTGCTCATTAAGCTTTATGACTGCGCAGAGCAGGCTGCCCAGACCCAAGCTGTGCAAAAACGAGAGGCTGGCAGGCCAGGCCAGACGAGCTCTCTGCAATAAAGCACCGTCGGGCCATTATCAAACCCAGCCCAGGGAACTTCACACACAACACTGTACATTCATGCACTTGCAGAACAGCTTTTTAATTTTCTGAGGGGGAAAGAGAGCAACTGCTTTGGAGTAGGTGCGTAGTACTTCACTTATGGCACAGACCCAACTTACAGAGCTTACCAAGACTCCTCCAAAACAGCAGGCAGGCTCAGAGCGTGTCAGCCGTTACAGAAAGCAACCAGGCAATTGCTTTTAGCATAAAGGCTTTGCATAACGTCAGTTCTGTAATTCAACTCTCTGCTGCAATTTATGCTGAAAGAATGTCATGCTGACTCCAGGCAACAGCCCATCCAGCTTAGCGAAGGTGCACAGAAGTTAGAGCCATGCACCACCAACTACAAGAAAAAGCACTTTGACAAGCACGGGGAGAGCTACGATTTAAAATCTAGCTAAGACTTGGGCAGCCAAATTCAGGTTAAAGAGCACAAACCACTCAACGAGGACTTGCCATTTCACTCCTACTGTAGTGCACACATCACAACACAGCTTCTCTGAGAAGCCTGCTTCTAACTCTTCAGCAAACTAGACAAATACTTCGCAGCTTCTGCCAATTCAGTCCAAACAGTCTCTGACGCAAGACCAGATTGCCAGCCCAGACGTTTCTGTTGCAGGGAGTACTCATTCAACGGGCTCCAGTGACTGCAGCGTCGAGCCTAACTTCATTTGTGGACTCAGAGCACCAGACCAGAACACCAGCCACAAGTTCTCAATTCAACGAAAACAGCAATGAGGCAGTTTAAATTGCGCAAATAAAACATTTTCTTCTTTCCACTTACACCAGGAGGAGGCACTACAGCATTCGCTTTAGAGGTCTCCTGAGACAAAGATTATGCAAAAAATCACTTTAAATCCCAGTGATTATGCAAGCTGCACAGCTCTGCTTTTAGGAACCAGCCCTGCTTCGACAGCAGGCACCTGGTCTCTCAGAGGGCACAGGGTATTAACGCAACACACTGCAAGGCAACAGCCACCCTGAGGGTACTTCTTCCCTCCTTCTCAGCTTTAAGAGCCACACACTTACTTCGGGGTGAAAAGAAGCTTTGGGGACTAATCAGGCTCGCGTATAAACAGTGACTAATTTGTCCAATCTTTCTGGCTGATCCACGTTACGCAGCTCCAACACGTCACGAGCACGACTGTGTGCCAAGGTAGCACAGGCAGTGAGTCACCCGTCCCTCCTCCTGCACCTACCATCGCTCAGACACATCCCACTCGGCTCTGGGGAGTCAGACAGCTCCCCTCCATCCTCTCCACTGGGAAACCCCCACACAAACAGGAGCTGCTAATTCTAGCATTGAGGAGTTTGCAAGAACAAAGGCTGTCCCCACCCCTGGGGACTGCCAAAAGGGAACTCCGCGTTCCCTGTGGGCTGAGCACAACTTGGGACACGCGACAGGAGCCCAGACAAACTATCTGGAATCTGAAACTCCGTTCATTTTGCTGCTTAAACGTGGCTTTGAAGTGCCACGTTCCTCCATACCTTCACGTTCATCTCAATCAGCTTTTCGTTCATAGTGCTGATGACGTTCAGGTTTTTACTTTGAGACTTATTTGCTGTGGCATTCATTGGCTTCACAGGATGGAGTCTGTAACATTAAAAAGGCTCACGTTAGTCAGGCAGTAGATATTATACTAGCACTACACAGATCCGTAGAGTAAAAACAAATACAGCAAGAAATCAGGGAAAATTCCTACCCTACTCGTTCTCTATCTCCAAGATAAGGCATTTCTGTCTGAGCTGAAGGTGTTTTATAAGTACACTCCAGTTCTTTTTATTACCTTTATTGACTTAAGGCATTGGAGATAAAGAAACAGTAACAAGGGAAAAGTATCTTGAACAGTGTCATAAAAGAAAAGCAAGGTCAGTCTGCATGGCAAGAATAACCAGCAGTTACTCTAATCCCTTGTGCACTGGCATTTGAGCCTGGCATTCTTAATGAGCACACAGTCATGGTTCTTGCAAAATATCAAATACTTCTACTACCCTGTGACGAGCGCGTCACATCTTATCCCATCTTAGCGTGCACCAGAAGCTGCCAAAATGTGTCATCGTCAATTGCTCGGGCAGGATTCATTTTGCCAGCTTTAACAAAGGAAGAAAATTGTACTTGTACCTCAGCACGTGCCAACCCAGCCCGATTCCAGTAGACAAGAAAGTATCCCAGTTCATCGGGCTTCCTGCAACTGCTCTCCCATTTCTGAGAAGGATCATTCCCAGTCTATTTCTCGACTCTGGTTAAATGACCCCGTTTCTTAAAACATGACCGTGTTTCCCCAGCAGTTTTCCTAAGGGGCAGCACTGTTACGAACAGCAGGCCCCCTCAAGTGCTCTCTGCATCCTCCATGGACATTTCGAGTTATCTGGTGCCGTCTGCTAAGTTACAGCCACGATTATTCTCTCACCTGTGCTTAGGAGACATGGTTTCACCACCCTGCTGAGTTTGGTTAGGATACGTTTCAGAGGGTGAAACCCATGCCTGAAGAAGCTTCTTCTTGCCAGAAATTCCTGCTTTATCTGCGCAGCCCTCTGCTGTTGGCTTTTTCGGAGACTCTGCTCTATGACTTGGGGTGTCAGAGGAGAAGGAGCGAAAGGCAGAGCGGGGCTGTGAAGGACTTGAGAGAGAGGAAGAGGAAACAGAAGGCTCAGAGAAGTCACTCTCGGCACGCTCCTCAGCATCAGCACCTATTTTTAACCCCTGTGTCTCAAAACAACCACTACGCTCCCTGGAATGAGGTGCCAGACGTAGGCCTGAGTCAGCTCTCTGGTTATTGACACTGTGAACGTGCACCCTCACAGGTGGCATGCAAACACCAGGAGCATTTCCTCCTCCCTGAGCCGCCAGAGAAGTACCAGAGCTCTCCTCCAGTTCCTCCCGCAGAGGCACTGCGTCTACAGGCAGCTTCCCAGCCTGCAGAACATTTTCATCGTCTGCAGCAACACCACCGCTCTCCTGACAGTCACCCAGCAGCTCGTCATCCGAGCCTCCCTCCGGAATAGCGGGAAGACCAGACAGCTTCAAGCCGTGGGCAGGCCTCAGATTTGTGAGGCAGCCCAATAAATCATCGTCACCTTCGGTTTCTAAGCGCCTGTTACTGCTGTCAGCTCGCAGCTTTATTGCTGGAGCGAGAGCTGCCACTGAGCCCCGCGGGGGGAGGCATCCACGAGCGTCCGAGGGTTCCTCGTTACGCGGTGAGAGCCCACACGCAGATTTCACAGCCTCAGCCGAAGAAGGCACGTCACTTAACTCATCGTTTTGAGGGGCTGCTGGGCACTTCTTCAGCGTTAAAGACAGCCGTGGTGCTGGCTTCGGCGTGACCGACTGCGTGCAAGCTCCCAGGGCTGCTTTCGTACATTCTGCTCGGGAAAATGAGTCATTTTCATCAAATGGAGACGCCCGGGGCTCTAACGTGGGTGTGCATTCCTCCCTCCTCTTTTCACTCAAGATCTCCTGCTTCTCATTTAGCTCTCTCTCGGAGGACGGCGGCCGCTCAGCTCCGTTCCCTGGTAAGAGGCTATTACTGCACTCTGAGAGCGGTGCGTGGTGTTTGCCACCCTTCGTGCAGGGCTCGGTGTTCTCACTGCCCACTTCCACACCGGTCCTGCTGTTCTGGCTGGGATTTGTGCTGCCACTGGAGAGCTCTGATGATGGGCAGCTCTCTGCCTCCAGTCTGTCAGCAAGCCCTGCTCTGTTCTCTGCAGTGTCTGCATCTGTGGGTGGCACCCCCCAAAAATCAGAGCGCTGCTCCTCGTGCTGCTGCCCACCCAAAGCCTCGTCCCCTGACGGAGCAGGCTGTGAGTCCCCGAGCAGAAAGGACACGCATTTCCTAGCCACCACCCTGCCTCCCTTTAAAGAAGGGTCTGCCTGGACCTGCGTGGAGTCACACTGCTGCTTTGGAGCCGGAGCAGGACCGACAGAGAGCACAGCAGGAGGGTTTGGTGCAGCCCTTACATTTCCAGTTACAGCCACGTGCGCAGAGCCCCCTGAAGCAGTAAGCACAGAGCGTTTCTGATCAGCGGGGCGTGCTGAGGAGGAGCAGCCTGCATCGCAGGGAGGGGAAGGAGCAGCCCCAGCTGGGACGCCTGGCACGCCTGGTCCCCCTCCAAGCTGGGACACGAAGGGGTTATTGGCAGTGAGGGGGCGAGCAGAAGGGAAGGAAGGCGCAGGAGGAGAAGAGGCAGCCCAGGAAGCACGCGAAGCAGAGCTTTCGGGATCCTGCCCCCAGGCAGAAGCGAAGGGATTATTGCCACTGCCAGACACCTGCCTGGGAAGGGGAGCTCGGGGAGCAGGGGCTGCGAGGTGATGGGGCACACGGGCAGCGTGCTCAGGATCCAGGGCTGGGGACGCCCTCTCCCAGCTGGGACTAAAGGGGTTCTTGCCACTCAAAAGCTCTGCAGCGAGAGGAGAAGGAAGAGATGCAGGAGAGCTAGGGATGCTGTCAGAGCCTGGCGCTGGGACTTTCTGTCCCGCTTTAGAAATAAAGGGATTATTTCCACTGCTGACGCGGGGTAGGGAAAGAAAAGCGGGAAGGGAGTCAGGTGCAAGAGTAGGAAGCGTGGCTTTGGTTTCCTCCTGTGAAGGCACGCCCAGTCTGCAAAAGGGACAAAAAACTGGCATGTACGTCACTTGCGGATGCAACACGAGGCAGGAGCAGGCAAGCTTTAGCACCAGCCTCCATCAACGCCTAACGCTGGAGACAAATCACACGGCAAGAGACTTGAGCCTACCTAATGGACGAGTTAATATACCTGAATGCACCTCCACAAAACACTCCATTATGTCCGAACACCCTGGCTGTAGTTTGCACAAGCAGCGCTGAGCAGCAGGCATTGCAGGAATTACCTCATCTGATGCACCCCAAGCGATTTTGTTAGTAGGGCAGTGCACAGGCAAGGTGCTTAAGCGTGAAGAAGCGCTGAAAGTAGGGTGGGAGGAGGACACGGAACAGCCTTATTAGTAAGACGAATGTATTGACACACGTATTTAGACATATATATCAAAATATATATATGAAATCACATACATAATTACACATGAGCAGAATTTCCGAAAAAGCCTTGTGTGTAACTGCCACAGACGTACTTCGTGTTGCTGTGAACAACGCCACAAGCAGAAGGGCTCCAGGGTTAACTCCTCTGAAGGTCATAGCAAAACAGAGAAGGGAGAAGTAGAGATGTTAGAACTGGTATGTCAGCCCCTGGGTATGTTTCAAGCCACACAGCTCTGAAAGAATGTTAGTTTGTGCAAGAGATCCAGCAAGAAGAATTACCCCTGCAGCATCTGAAAGATGCTTGCACCCAGAAAACCAGTATTTTTGGCATTGCTTAACGGGAACAGCCCTGTATCATCTGTTTTTCATACTGAGAAGGACCTCAAAATTATTATTTGGGTCCAAAACCTAGCTCAAAGCCACCAGATACCCCCAGAGTAACACAGTCCTGCTGCGTGCAGCTCACCAAGTCCCCAGGTGCTGCTCTGCGGTAGGAAGCTGTCTAGTTCAAGCCTACAACCACGGCGTGCTGCTATCGTAGCAACATCTGAAGCAAACACGACTGACCTGGGTTTCACAGCTTTGGTCTTCGCTGCTGCAGCTGCCTTTTCAGGTTTCTGCTCTTCCTCAAAAGGGTTGTGTGGTTGTTTATTCGTGAGGACCTCTTCTAGGCGACTGTCTTCTGGAGGATTTCCTCTGCTCAAGTCTGCTGAGGACTCAAGCCGTTTGGCCTCCTGTTCACTTTTCTCTTCTGCAGCCTTGGTTTCCTCTTCCTTCGGAATTCTTTCAGAATTCCTCTCTGGAATTCTTTCAGCATCACTGGTTTTCGCTGCTTCCTTCTTCCCTGTCACCAGGGAAAGCAAGGCAGACTTTTTGTGGTCCGTTTTTTTGGTCTCTTTAATGACCTCGATGGTCAGGGGAGTGCTGGTTTCCAGGTTCTCTTCACCGCTAAGCAGTTTGTATGATGGCAAAGTCATCGATTTAAAGGTCTCCAGGGATGCAGACCCAGACAAAGCATGGCTGGGAGACGTTCTGCCCACCTCTTCATGTCCTTTAGCAGATCTGGAAGACAGGTTCTCTTCCGAAGCAAAGAGCTGCTTCCTCCTGAAGTTGAGAGGAGAGGGGGAAGAAGCTGGAGTGTTGTCCTTCAGCGCGCTCTCTTCCATATAAACGTGACTGCCGTTGATGCACAGGCTGGACTTGGAGACCGGATCATTTTTGGATTTAAGGCCACTGAATAAGGAGAGCCCTTCTTTCTTGGTGTTGCTAGTGGTCGTTTGGTTTAGTTGCCTGTTGTCCAAAGTCGCTGTTTTACGAGATTTAAATACAGGAGAAGGAAACTTCTCTTCCAGGGCATTTCCAAAGGCTCCTGGAAAAAAAACGATGGGGAGAAATTCAAGATCTAAGAACACCTCCTAACAGCCTCAGTGCTTCACAGCTTGCTAACTGAGCACAGCAACACACACAAGTGTGACTGCACCGCTGCTTCCACGTCCCCCGTGTCCCTTAGCAGGGTCTGCCCTCAGCAGGCAGGATCACACGAGCCTCCCAGTGGCCTAAAAGCACCGCAGATGCTCAGTGCCACACTGCACCACCACCGGGTGCACGCTTTGCTCACGGCTTCTGAGCTCTCCCAAGGAAAGCTCAGCTGTCCGTGCCCAGTACCCTACACACCCACACACCACCATGGGCAGAAGTGACTTCCTACGGGTTTGTTCATTAAGAAGAACTTAATAATATTGTGAGGAGCGTGAGAAGTGCAAGCAAGCCTTTGGGGAAAGGCCTCATGCTTCATACTCACTTTCTGAGGTTGGGGAGGTCTCCGACTCGTCGTCATCCCACTGCGACTGGAAGTCACTGGGCCGCAGCCTGACCCGCTCGGCCCCGGGCTGGGGCGTAGGCAGGACGGACATGGACTGGGAGAGGGAAGTCTTCTGCAGGCCAGGTTTGGAGAACAGGGTTTTGAACTTTGATTTCTTCTTCTCCTTCTCAGCTGACTCATCTTCGCTATCAGCTGGGGAGTGAGTCGTGCTGGGAACGATCTCGGAGGCCGTGTCAGAAAACCCGCTGCTCCTCTTCCCCTTCAGCTTGTCTTTGATCTTGCCAAACGGAGAGCGAGACTTGTCTTTGATGGACAAGTCGAACATGCTGGCTGTCATGTTGCTCCGCATGAACTGGATGTCCACCTCAATCTCCCCTCTCTCCTTTTCCTTCTTCCCCGGTTTGGAGCGAAGCTTGTACCACCTGCCAAAACAAGGAGATTCGTTTTAGCAACAAGCTCTCGAGACTCACAAATAGTTTAAAACAGCAGAGGATCTCCGTGTTTTAAGAATCTGAAACCTCTCTGTGTAGAGAAAAAGAAAAACCTTCAGTCTTACAACTACGTCACAGTCATGACCCCAGATACCACAGGAAAACACTTCTTACTGCAAACAGAAAAAGTGAAATCTGTGAAATTCGTGAAATTTGTTTTATTAAACTAAAACCAGAAAGGGTTAAAAACCCACACAGCATGGAATTCCTGTAGGTCAGCTCAGCCACTCTTTTTTTTTTTTTTTGTACTTTTCTCTGCCTCCCTGAAATTCACCGAGATTAAAGCTTTGAAGTGTGTGCTAAGGGAGCCTCAGAGAGGTGACACTGGTACCAGAGAGCTTACGCACACAGCCCACACCCTCATACCTTTCATTCCAGCTTCGTCTCAGCTGCTATCTTAATGCTTCTTAAGCTAAGGAACCCCTAATCAGCGCCACGAGAACCAAAACAAGCATTACAGAACTTGCGGGGATTTCCACAACCCCGCGCTGGTGATTGGATCCAACCAGCCAGGTTTGCTACAGACAGAGCCTCATCCCTTCCTGAAACCCAGCCCGGAATAGGAGCAGTGAGCAGTGAACACTGTGAGCAGAGAGTGCTCGGGGAAACCACGCTGCCTGCCACCACTCCAGTTGCTCAATTACTGCCCCTACGTCCTCCTCAGCATGTTAGTGCCAGGGAAGAAAAATTATCAGCTGCATACCAATGTGGGGGGGTTTGTTGGGTTTTTTTTGGCTGTTCCAAGAGCCACAGACTTGCTGACTCCTGATAGGGAAGGAAGGACACGTGGACAAGGCTGGCTTTGGCTCCACACAGCTAGCGAAGGGAAATGAAGGAACAGAACCAGACCGTGCAAACCCGCCTCTCCAGCAAATTTGCACTTCAAAACTCTGATCGTGCGCTGCAAGCAATGAAAGAGAATAGGAAAAAGCCATTTTTTTCAAAAAGACAAAACCAGAGGGGGGTTAACTGAAGAGGGGCTCAGAAGCCTGCTCTGGAGGATGGCACGAGAGGGATGCGGGCACAAGCAGCACGCTCAGTCACTGCTCTGACTCAAGGGTACAGGACAGCAGCACCAAGCAGTGCTACGAGGGTTGGGTTTTCAGAAAATGTGATGTTTTGTCAGGTTCATCCTGCCCTAAAGTCCCGCAGTGACGGTTGGAACCTTCCTGAGCACCAGCCAGGCACCTGCCACGCTCGATCCAGGCACACACGAGCCACGGCTGGGCTCTTTTGTCCTGCCTCGAGGTCTTTCCAGGCGCACGCCTGCATTTGTTCAGCGTCAGTGCTGTCCTGCGCAGCCTCCCGGGGGCAATGAGGGCCCTGTCTGAAAGGCAAACAAAGCAAAAACCCCGTGCTCAGCAAAGGGCAGCGCAGCGCGCCGCTGTTTCTGAGGAGCACACCACCACATCCACCGCAGTTCGAGCGGGGAGAGTAAATGATTTACTGGCAGAACCACCCAAAACTAGAGGCAAACTTTTAACTTCTCGTTTTAGCTGCAGACAGCCAACATTTTCAAGCCTCGGCGTGGCACACAAGGAGGGATCAGCCCACGTGCTGCGGGTAAATCCTGCGTTCACAGGAGGGCGATGGAAGGAATTAGCTTCACGCAGGAAATTGAGGGCAAGGGGGATGCTAACGATTGGAAATACCATAAGTTTCCCCCAGCAGCATCAAAGTTACATCTTTCTGCAATTTTCCTTGGGCCCAGACGTGAAGAAACCAGCCTGGGAGAAGCCCCTCGCCGGCCCTACAGGGCTGACTCGCTGACCTCTGCTGACTGCAGGCACTTGGCCTCCAAGAGTAAACACATTAGGGCCTGACACCAGCCTCGAAGCCCTTAATGACAGCCACGCTGTAATTAGGACTTCACAGGCAGCCAGGGCTTTGTTGAGAAGCAGACCCTGGCTTCGGCGTGAATAAACACCAGCTCCTGGGGTGGGTGAGAGGAGCTGACTCACGGGCTGCCTCGCGGCTCTCCCGGCGCTGCTGGCTCCCAGCACAGCGCTCCCAGTAACCGCCCTGGGATTTCAGGGCCCTGCACCAGTGTTTACGTTCCAAGGTGCAAGCGTGACCCGGGTCTGGCACTCGGTGCTCAAGGAGAAGTCTTCTTGCAGCTCGGCGCCTCGCAGCCAGCAGGGAAACGAACCCGAACGGCGCTGAGGTACCTGCTCCTACGCCACCAGGCTCCGCTGAGCAGTTATTAAGAAAAATATATAAACAGTTGGCAGGGCAGGGCTCGCATTCTGTCCCAACAAGAGGGCATTTCAGACACATCGGGCTTCCTCAGACAACCTCATTGTTCCCAGCGTAAATCGCTCGCGCCAGCAGGTAAATATTTAAAAAGGAAACCTGAGCGTGGGGAAGGAGAGCCTGGAAAGGCACCGGGCACCTTCCCCTGGGGTCACCCTGAGCAGGGTATGAGGGGCTCCCCCCAGAGCCCCCGCTGCTCCCCACAGGGCTCCCCACCTCTCCGAGCCCCCATGGGGGGCAGCAGCCCCCTGCCCCCAAACTCTCAGGATCCACTAAGGGTCCCCCTCAACCTCTGGGAGTCCCCAGCTCCCCTCCAGGACCTCCCCAACCCCTCAGGGTCCCCTAAAGCCCCCCCAAAACCCCTCTAGGGCTCCTCAGCTCTACCAAGCCCCCCCCAGAGTCCCTCCCCAACCTCTTAGGGTCCCCCCGGCTCTGCTCAGGGCCCTCCAAAGTCCTCCTCCAACCACCCACAGCTCCACAAAGCCCTCTCCTACCCCTCAGGACGCCCCAGCTCTACTCAGAGCCCCTCAAAGCCCCACCTAGACCCCTCAGGGTCCCTCAATCTCTGCTCAGGGCTCCCTAAAGTTCTCCCTCAAGCCCCCAGAGCTCCCCGAAGTCTCCCCCAACCCCTCAGGCCCCCTCATCTCCCCTCAGGACCTCCTCAGCTCCACTGAGGCCCCCCTAAAGTCCCTCCCCAACCCCTCAGGACCCCTCCAGCTGCCCCCAAGACCCCCCCACCAGCCCCTCAGAACCCCCCCAACCCCTCAGGGGCTCCTCAGCTCCACTGAGGCCCCCTTAAATCCCTCCCTAACCCCTCAGAACCCCCCCACCTCCCCTCAGGAACCCTCCAGCTGCCCCCAAGACCCCCCCAGCCCCTCGGGACCCCCTTATCTCCCCTCAGGACCCCCCCCAGCCCCTCAGGACCCCCCGATCTCCCCTCAGGACCCCCCCCCCCCAGCCCCCACCTGGTATGCCGGCGGCCGCCGTCCCCCCGCAGGGCCGCCAGGTCAACCTCCGCCCGGCCCAGGAACTTGTCGAGGCCGACGAGGGCGCGGTGCAGCACGGTGAGGCGCAGGCTGGCGGCGGCGGGCGGCAGCTCGAAGGTGGCCTCCTGCCGCCACTCGGGCCGGCCCTGGCAGCGCTCGGCCACCGACGTGGAGAACTTCTCCCGGCCCAGCGCCATCACCGCGTAGGCGTCGCTGCCGCCCGCCGCCCCCTTGGCCCGCAGCCCCCGCGCCCGCAGCACCGTCACCTGCACGTGCGTGGGGGCCCAGCCCGGGGCCGCCATGGCGAGGGGAGACGGGAAACGGGACCGGGGGGGGGGGCGAACCGGGAGGGAAGCGGCGGGGACCCGGCGGGCACCGGGAGCGGCGGGCACTGGGACCGAGCGGAGCCGCCCCGCCCCGCCCCGCCCCGCCCCTCTCGCGAGAGGGAGTGGGAGGGGCGGGGGTGGAGGGGGCGGGGTCTGGATGGGGGGCGGGGTTTGGGAGAGGGGCGTGGTCTGTGGGCGGGGGTTGTTGATGGTGGGCGGGGTTTGTGGAAGGGTGGTTAAAGGATGGTGGGCGTGGTTTCGTGGAGTGGGCGGGGCCTGGGGAGCGTGAGTGTGTGCGGGTGTGAATGGGGGGGGTGAATGAACGGGGGGGTGCACAAGGGGGTGTGTGGGGGGGGTGAGTGTGCACGGGGCTGTGTGTGTACAGGTGTAGGTGTGCGCAGGGGTGTGCACGGGTGTGGGTGTGCATGGCTGTGTGTGCAGGGGTGTGCATGGAGCCCCCTCCTCCTCCTGTCCCCCCACCCATGGGTGCAGCCCCCCCCCCATTCCCCTGTGCCCCCCCCGGCTGCGCCCACCTCCCCCTGCCCAAACCCAGGGGGTGGGCGCTGGGGACCCCCCCGCACCGCCCCCACTGCTGGGGGGGGCATTCGGTGTGGAAGGGGGCTACTGGGGGCTACTTGGGGTTACTGGGGATTACTGGGAGCTACTGGGGGCTACTGGGGTTTATGGGGGCTACTGGGGGTTACTGGGGGCTGCCACCACAGGGGTGCTGTCCCCGGTGCCGTCCCCTCGCCCGTTTTGAGGTCACCCCAAAGCAGCCGTCCCTCTGCAAACAATCTCACGGGAGAATCCCCATTTCCAACACCAGGAGTGGATTTAATTACAGGCCACGCTTAACGAGGGGCACCAAATCGCCGCCCCGAAAGCTTGTTCCAGCCAAACACAGCCCCATTCCCTTGATTAATTCTCAATAATTACACCCGTGCGGCCCCAAAACCGAGCACGAAGCTCCCCGGGCACTCTCCGGAGCCCCATTGCCCACCCCAGCCCCGTCCCCCCCCTTATCCCCAGGTACCCCTTGGCCACCGGGGCTGGGCGCACAGACCTCGGGGCGGCACCGGCGGAGAGCCCAGGGGTCTCACCCCCCCTGGGGGGCACCGGGGAGAGGGGGAGCCGTGCCGGGGGGCGACACCTCGCCTCCACCGCAGGGAAGGATCGGGCTCCACGTGGACGAGCGTGGGTGACCCCCGCGGGTGTGAGCGGAGCGTGGGGGACCCTCAGAGCATGGCGCCGGCGGCGGCGCAGGTGGCGGCGGGGAGGACGCGGTGCTGGCAGGAGAACATCCTCCTGAGCTCGCCGCGGAAGCGGTCGTGCAGCCAGGCGTAGAGGAAGGGGTTGCAGCAGGAGGAGCTCATGGCGAACCAGTGGCACAGCAGCTGGATCAGCAGGAAGTAGCGCTTGTGGATCAGGCCGATGTCGATGTCCCGGATGACGTTGAAGACGTGGATGGGCAGCCAGCACACCCCGAAAGCCGCCACCACCAGGGCCACCAGGCGGAAAATCTTCCTCTTCCTCAGGCGCTCGCACTCGGCCTGGCTCTGCGTGGGGTGCCCGGGCACCACGCGGTTGCGCAGCCTCAGCGAGATGCAGAGGTAGGAGAGGGAGAGGGCGGAGAGCGGCAGGATGTAGGTGAGGATCAGGGTGCTGTAGGCGTAGGCCAGGCGCTGCGCCTCCTCCTCCACCCAGAACTCCTCGCAGATGGCGAAGCCCTGCTGCTGGAACTCCACGTGGTAGGTGTGCGCCACCGCCGGCGCCACCAGCGCCCCCGACAGCAGCCAGATGCCCCCCACCACGTAGGCGCAGCCGGCCACCGACAGGCGCCTCTTCAGGGGGTGCACGGTGGCGTAGTACCTGCGGGGACAGGGGAGGGGGAGACCCCCCCGTGGCATGGGGTCGGGGGTGCCCCGCTGTGTGGTTTTGGGGAGCAGGGCACCCCTCCTGTAACACCGTTCTGGCTGGAGGCAGCACCGAGCGAGCAACCCCCCCGGTCAGCCCCCAATTTCCCCTCCCCTGTGCGCCCCCCGCTCCTCTCCCTGCGGCCGTGACCGAGCGGCTGCGTCCGGGGAGCTCCCCGCTCAGCAGCAATAATGGGATATTGTTCACATCCCGTTATTAACACCCCGTTATGGTTAATATCCCGTTAATAGACGGTAGAGCTGCAGCAAAGCTGAGCCCCAGCCGGAGGGCTCGTGCCAAAGCCATCGTCGGGTGCAAATCCCGAGGCTGCTGTATGAGAGGGGTGAGGGCAGTGTGATTTGTGGGTGCCTGTTTGGTGGGGAAAACACAGAATTGGTTTTCTCACCCCAAAAAAGCAGCTTTGTTGGAGCGCAAAAACTCCTGGATGCCTAACCACCACCACCATGGAAGCTTGGCTCACAAACACTCAAAGTTTTCTCAGCTATTCTAGCTAAATCTGCCCTGTTTTCGCCTTCCCCACTTCAGTCCCTTCTCGCCCTCCAGCCAGAGCCAGGGGAACCCTCCCGGAAGGCTCCAAGCCCCTCCTGGGGCTGCTGCTCTGGGCTCTGCTCCGTCCCCGCAGGGCCCGAGGCTGCTTTTATGGCACGACGTATCTATGGAAACTCAGATTTCCTAAAACAAGCCCCCTGCCACGTCCTGCCCCTGTCCATTTCAGCAGGCGCAAGCACTCTCCATCCAGGTGCCGGCCACGAGGTAATTTTGATGCAAATTTACACAGCGCAGGATGAAAACCTGGGAGAAAAAACCACGGCGGGGGGAGGCAGGAGGCTCACGTTCCCAAACCCAGCACCACCGGGGAGAGCAGCATCCCCTGAAGCAGGGAGGGCTTGGTCCAGACAGAGCCCCCTGGATGCCAGCCCCCAGGAAAGGCGTCCGTAGTCTGGCGAAGCTTGCCCACTGCCTGATGTGGACCAGCGGAGGGGCTGGAACGTCCCCAGCAGGGTTAACACCAGAAGTGTGCCCGCACCAAACGTCAGCAGGCTGCTGTGGGACCTGCCAGACCCCAGCCCCCCCCTGCCACCCCCTGCACCCACCTCACCTGTCCACCGCGATGGCCGTGAGGGTGAAGACGGAGACGTAGACGGTCATGGGCTGCATCAGGAAGACGAAGTAGCACAAAAACCTCCCGAAAACCCAGCCCTGAGGGTTGAAGGCGTAGGCCAGGGTGAAGGGCACGCAGGTGGCGCACATCAGCATGTCCGAGAAGGCCAGGTTCCCGATGAAGAAGTTGGTGACGTTGTGCATCTTCTTGGACTTGCAGATGACGTAGAGGAGCAGGTAGTTGCCGAAGATGCCGACGAGGACGACGAGGGTGTAGCAGGGGATGATGAGGGGCTTGAAGGACTGGATGAGCTGCACCCCGGTGAACTGCGCGCTGGCGTTGGGGCGGTTCTGCGGGGCGAGCTCGGAGGCGGTGGCGTTGGCCCCATCCCCGCTGGGCTCCATGGCCCCTTCAACCCTAACCAGCTCCCTGGGACGTCCTGGCCCCCCAAAACCTGCTGGTCGCAGGGTTCAGGTGGCCGTGGGGCGCATCCTGCTCCTCCTCACGGCTGAGCCACCCCGGGGGGTCCTGCCCCACACCAGGCTGGGGACCGGGGGGGCTCCCTGGGGTGGTGGCTCCTCGCTGCAGCTCCCTGGGAGATGGGAAACGAGGGTCAGAAAGGAGGCGACGCTGGCAAACGGCCCCCTAGGAGAGGCAGCACGGGGTTGAGCAGCGCCTACGGCTCTGTGGGGAGAAGGAAAAAGGGGAAAAAGCGGCAGCCCCGAGGAGGAGGCACTCACCTGCAGCCCTCAGCCCGAGCGTCGCGGCGAGCCTGCCCCTCCTGCGCCCAGCCTCCTGCGCACGGGCAGCTCCCGGCAGCAGCAGCCGAGCCCGAAAGTCGCTCCTGATGCCTCTGGAAATCGCAGGGGACGTTAATGGGGAAATGAATACGGATGCTCTGCCACTTCTGCGCTCACTGAAGCCTCGTGCGCCCCTAACGAGCTCAGCCGCGCTCTCCTACGAGGTCGGCGCCGGCAGCAGCCCGCCTGGAATCGCCTTTCTGCTGCGATTCCAGCGGCTCCACCGAGGTGTTCCCACAGCACCGCGCTCTCATTTCATCCGCTCTGAAGAAGGGGCAGGGGGCGAGGAGGGAATTCGAGGCAAAATCCAGGGCAAAAAAGCAGAGCGGCGGCGGGCAGAGCCCTGGACGAGCGGGTCCCGGTGCGCCCCAGGCGCAGCCCTGCCTCCCGCACGCGTCCCCTCCCTCCCCTGCTGCCCACTGAATCATCTCCGAACGCGCTGCAGGCAAACTTTAATTTCCCGAGCTATTTCCATGCATTATCTCCCACTCTGGCAGCGCAGGACTCGTAGCCGCGTTCCTTTCTCTCTGTGCCAGCCGTTGTTCTACGTGCACAACTTCCCCAGCGCAAACCCCGCCGCAGGTTTCGAGTCTCCAGTGGAAACGAGCAGAGAATCGCAGCCAGCCTCGGAGCTTTGCAGGGCTGCCCAGAAGCCCCCCGCAAGCTCGGCAGCCCGAATTTGCATTAATTGTGGGTTTAGGTCAGCTCCCGTGAGCCCCACGCCCTGGTAGGGCACCCCGCCACGAAGGGAGCATCTGGAGACGGAACAAAAGGCAGCCCTGCTCCCTGCACCGGTGGTGATGCCTCGCACCGTGGTCTCCTCCAAGCTTTTGGGGCACAATCTGTTGTTTTCATCAGTTTTAGAGGAGCTTTTACCTCAAATGGAGCAGCTTCTGTATTAAAATTTCACTCTTACCATCCCGTTCCCTGCCAGAAATACTCTCCACCACTCTCCACAGAAAGTCTTTAACCCCCCAGCACTCACAACATGAGATCCTGGTTTTGTGTCACGGGCTGGCGTTAATTTAATAAAAATTAAATATCCGTGCTGGGCATTAATGGCACAGAGAGCTGGGGGCTGCCTCTTCGTGCCAGACCTGCCATGGGTACCCAGGGGATGCAGGCTGCCCGGTGCCACCCCAGGGGCAGCACACACGGAGCCAGTTTTGGGGCAGGCCAGATGGAGCCCTGCGGGCCACATCCTGCACCGGGGGGCAGGGAGGCGTGCGGCCCAGCACCCGCTGTTTGCTCCTGGTTTGTTCCCATGACATCGAGAGCCGTCTGTTAATTACCTGGCAGTTGCCATGGTTATGCCAAAGCCCTCCACGCGATGCTGGCGTGCAGGACACGGCGAGCACTCTGCAGCCGCGGGGAGGGGGTGAAAGCAGAGCCCAAGCACAGCCCCCCCGTGCAGGGAGGCTGTGAGCACCCAGGGACACACACAGCATTCACAGACGGGGCTGTCCGGGCTGTCCTACAGAGCTGGGGCCAGCAAGAGCTTGGGGTTTGCATGGGGTCATGGTTTGTGTGGGGTGACAGCTCCGTCCCTGTGCACCTGCACCCAGTGAGCTCCATAAGCTGGCCCCCACGAGGTGCTGCATCGCCCCTGGCATGCCCTTCAGCGACACTCCTCTCCTGCCAACACACAACGAGGGAACTTTTCACCTTTTAATTGACTTTTCAAAGCAGTAAGGACGTCACTCGCACTGGGCTGGGGAAATAAACCCAGAGCAGGGCGGGCACACGGGGCAGCTGAGGGCTGGCATGGGCAGCATCACGGTGGGGTGCAGGACACCAGGAGAGGAGCAGCCAGCTGCTGCTGTCCCCAGGATTCCTCCGGCTCTTTTGGGAGATTTCTGGCTCGAGTGTGGGCAGCTCAGCCAGCACCACGCCAGCTGCTTGTGCACTTCACCACCAGGCACCTCCCCGACAAGCACGGGGCTTTGGAGAGGCCACTGTGCAAGTTCAGCAACACCGACCTCAATCCACTTTGTGTTTCTTTCCTTCCTGGATTTCTTTATAAGGCTTAATCTGCACCCAGCGAGATGTCTTAATGCAGCTGCAAGACTTCCAATTAACGGTGCATTTAATTCCTGCCTGAGGAATCAGGAGCCACAAATTCACCAGGGCCTCGCTAGGACAGCAAGGGGCTGCCAGCTGGGCAGGATCAGTCCCACCACAGCCTCCCTTGGCCCCCACCCACTGCCACGATCCCAGAGCTTCAACCAAGTTGGTAAACGCAAGCATGGGGACACAAAAGTGGCACTGTTACAGGGGGAGATGAGAGTGGGTGTGCAAAGCTTTGTCCCCAGCGCTTGCTGCTGCCTCAGAGTGCATGCCTGGGCACTCAAAGAAGAGAAAAGGCGGCTGGAGGAGAGCAGAGGCTGTGCTGCCTGGTGCCACTTTGCCTTCAATTCGCACTAAACCCCCCAGTGCTGCTCACAAAGGAGAGCAGAGCTCAGCCACAGCCACCTGCTGGCGATGCTGCCGTGCCACAGCCACACACCACAGAGCTGTGCCAGACACAGCCCCATCCTGCTGGGCTCAGCAGGATGGGTTCACATCCACCCCACTCCTGGGGAACCCAGGGGGGCACCCACCCCACACCCCTGCTCCCTTCCCACCCCCCCGCAGCAGGTTCAGGACTCCCCTTCCAAGGCACATCCCCTGCCAGCTAACGTCACACACGTGATGGATTGGGGCAATTTTCCTCCATGAGGGGCTTTAATTGAATTATTTCGGCAGCTGCTGGTTCTGAGCAGCCTTTGGCTGCGTTCCCCTGGGCTGCTGTGCAGACGGCAACGTGCTGCTGCTCGGTTCAGCTGAGCAGGAACCCGTCAGAGCGATGCCCCTGGGAGGGAGGAGGGGGTGAGAGCAGCCCCCAGGGCAGCGCGGGGAGCTGGGGGTGACCCCAGCCTGGTGGGAGGAGTGGTAGGAAGGGGGGAGCATTTCTGAGAGCACGTTATGAACAGAGTGGGCAGGGAGAGGAGGCAAGGACGCAAAGCAGAGGCAGTTTGTACCCCTGGGCAAGGGCCCAGCCTGGTTGGTGCCAGGCACCCGCAGCTCCTGGCACAGAACAGCCTCTGCCACGGCCCTGCCATCCACCAGAGGCATTCCCAGGACGCAGAAATCCTCCCCGAGCTGCGGTTAGTCCCCATCCTGCGCTGCTCTGGCATCGTCCTCATCATCTGCATCTTCCTCCGACAGCTCTTCCTCATGGGCTTCGTACCTGTGGTCATCTTCCACTGGGACAAGGAGACACACCGCCAACACTAAAGCCCCGCAGGGCCAAGTGAGCACCCCTGGTGCCACCCCAGCCCCACTCCCAAGCAGGACTCACGGGTGACGTGCTGCCCGCTGAGATAGACCGGCCCAGCTCCACACTCCAGCACGAAGGTGACCGGAGGGACAAACTCCAGGCCTTTGAGGTTGATCTGAAAAAAAAAAAAAGGTTTGCAGACACAGCCAAAAAGCCCCCAGCACTGCCTGGAGACCCCTGTGCAGCCCCCCACCGAGGCTGGGTGGCTCTCAGGGTGCTGCCCCCCCTCCCTGCCCTTACCATGGGGAGCACGGAGCCGCGCAGCGAGGCGATGGGCACCGGCTTGCAGCCTCCGTACGTGTTCTTCGACTCCACGGCCACCACGTGCAGCTCATCCCTGGCGCCAGCCCCCAGGGAGACCTGCGGAGCCCAGCAGAGCCCCATGGCACACAGAGCCCAGTCCTGGGCCAGCACAGCCAAGGGGGGCTCCAAGCTGTGCCGTGCGCCTTACCGTCCTCAGCAGGACCAGGTGCTCCAGGCAGTTGTCGTCCTCCTGCAGCACGCAGCGCCGCGTGCCCGTGCCCAGCTCGCAGCCTGCAGACACACAGCCTCATCCCTGCACGCAGGAGCTGCTCCCCCCACGAGCCCCAGGTGTGGGGAAGGCAGAGGGGGTGTCCCCAGGTGTCCCCGGGGTGGTCCCATAGGGCTGGCACCTCCCGGGCCCATGGGGTGCCCCTGTGCCATGGGGAACCCTCAGCCCCCCGGGGGTTGCACAGCAAGGGGAGCACAGGTTGCTGCGGTGCAGAGGGAAATTGGCCTCAAAGGGAGCAGAGCAGCTGGGATGGAGAGCTGGGGGGGAAGCCAAAGAAGAGGGAAACTGGGGTGGGGGCTGCTGCTGCTGCTCACCCCACAGGGCGGTGACTGGCCTCTCCTCCAACAGCGACCTGGAGATGAAAGAAGAGCTCATCCTCTACAGCTGGTCCAGCCCCGGGAGCTGGCTCCTGTGAAATAAGGAGGGGAGGAAAGAGTGAAACAGGGGAACTGGTCCGCAACAGCAGCACCTGGAAGAAACGGGACTTAAGAGCACTCAGAGCAAACTCCCAAGCCCCCAGACCACAGGTTGCCGTCTGCAAGGGGTGAAGGCAGCTGGAGCAGCACCCCCTCGGCTAGGGGAGGAGGGCTAAATGAGGAATAAACCCCCCAACCGCTTGGGCATCCCCTGGGGAAAGGAGGAGCCGGCAAAGTGCCCGCACAGACACAACCAGCTCCGAGGAGCAGCAGCCTCCCCACGGGGTGCTCGGTGCGCCCCCAGCACGGAGCGGCTCCCGCTGACCAGGGCAGCCTTTGCCCAAGCCTCCAGCACTGGCAGCACCCCCGCAGCCTCAATTTGCGCCCCGCAGCCTCGATTTTCACCCAGCGCTTCGTCAGGGGCAGTGCCTGAAGCAGCAGCACAACCCAGAGGTCTCGGAGGGAGCTGCCCCTGCCCCGCACACCCCGGGGACAGCAGGACGCGTCCCTTCCTCCAGCACCAACCCCAAGCAGCCCCCGCTGGCCGCAAATAAAGGGAAGGGGACCTGGCAATTTGGGAATGCAGCCCAGGTGCTCGGCAGCTCTCCTCAGGTGCCATCAATGCGCCCCCCAGAGCTCCGGGGGTTGCTGGAACGGGGGCGATGCCCCCGGTGCTGCCCCATCCCTCTCAGCACTGCCCCCGTGCTCAGCCTCTCCCCACCCCGGCCTCTCCCAAATTATCTGTACGAGTCCCCAAATGGTGGTGGGGTGGGGGTGGCTTTTTTTCTGGGTGCTTTTCCAGGCTGACAGCCCCCCGGGAGGGGGCACAAAGCCCCCCGGTGGGAGCACAACCACCGCAGAGGCTGCGCCCGGCCCCATCCCTCTGCTTGTCACAGACCTGGAGGCATCACGGAGGGGTTTCCAAGATTTATTTCACACAGCGGGGGGGGGGGGGGGAAAACAAGGCAGAAAAACCTCACGGTCACCACGCCGCGTTTCCAGGCGGGGTGGCACAGGCACGGACACCCACAGGCACCTCTGCGCACACCCTGCGTAGGTGCTGCCACCCTTTGTCGCCCTCCTGGCCACGCACGGAGGCTTTAAAAAGAGCACAGCACCGCTGCCCTCACCCCCTGCACCCGCAGCACCCCCAGTGTGACCCCCCCTCCTGCAGGGCTCCCCATCCCTGCCCAGCCCCGGCTGCTCTCGGCCGTGCTCCGGGCACCCCCGGGGTTTCGGGGCGCGCGGCACGGCCCCGTGTCCATCGCACAAGTGCTCGGTTCGCATCTTTTGCCCCAAACCCGGGGGTCCCCTCGCTCCCCGCACGTTTCCCCAGCGGGCGGTGTCGCTGCAGCTCCCGGCATCGCGGCGGCCCCGGGAATTTCGCAGCCGCGGTGGGGGCAGGACCCGGCGAGGGGTCTCATTTTTAGGGCACCCTTCTCCCCACACGGCCGGGAGGGCAGGGTCCTGCGGGGGAGCAGAGCCGCTGGCCGCCACGTCCCAGCACCGGCCACGTCGGGGGGCACGGGGGCAGCTTCCCCCCCGTCCCTGGCGGCCGTGCTGCCGTGGGGAGCCTCAGGACAGGAGGCTCGGGAGCTTTTTCCCTGCTGGCTTCAGCTCTCCGGCAGCGGAGGAGCGCGGTGTGCTCCCCGAGCGGGTGCCCCCCTTCCTCTCCGGGGGTCTTTCCAGCGCCGCCACCCCCTGTGCTGCTCCTCTGTCCCCACGCAGCGTCCCCGTCGCAGCGCCCGGCCCTGCAAGGAGGCGAGAGGAGGTGGGGGGGGCTCGGGGCGCACCCCTCGCGGCACCCCCAGCCCCTGGGGGTCACAACCAACCCCCCCCCAAAAAGGGGAGCGTGCAAAGAGGGGGTCCTGCCCTAAAGCCAGCCCCAAAGTGCTGGTCCCCATAGAGCCATCACAGCCGATTCCGCTGCTCCGGGGGGGTTGCAGCACCCCCGACGGTCAGCAGATGCCTGCGTCAGGCTCACGCGCCCCAAGTGGCACATGCCTGCGGGCCAGCCAAGAGCTGCGCTCCCCCAGGGAAGGGGACGGCCAAGCTGGTCAGAGGAGACTGCTGCAGGGACGAGGGGCGGCCGCCTGCACGCCTGGGGGGCCCCCACGGCTCGGCTGCCCCCCCCGGGAAGGCAAAGCGCACTTACTGTGCTCCCTCCTCTGCGCTGCTCCCGGTCACACCGAGGGACCTGCTGGCGTCTCGCTGCCGGTGAACCTTCAACGGGAGAGCACAGGGCGTGAACAGCCGCCACCGTCCCCAGGAGCTGCTGCCCCGGGTCCTCAGGGTCCGATCCTTTCCCGAAACCCACCCCCCGAAATCCTCCCCGCAGCTCCTTCCACCCACCCCCCCCCCAGCAGCGGCTCTGCCAGCAGCCTCCCTGCCCTCAGGTGAGCGGTTTCTGGCCAAAGGAAGGCAGCTGGAATCCCCCGTGCTGAAAAACATTCACATTTTGGGACATTAATAAAAAGCTCGGGGGTAAAAACCACCCCATACACCCCATACATCGCAGCAGTGTGACACCGCAGGCAGGGCACAGCCCCGCGCGGGCTGCTGGCTGCAGGGACGGGGGCGAGCGGATAAATTCCCCTCCCAAACTGCAGCCACCAGGGGACAAAGGGACACACGGAGCCCGGACCGGCAGCCAGAGACCCCCCCCGGCCCGCCCTAACGCGGGGGGGTTCCCTGAAAGAAATCGGGAGTGGTGGAAAACGGGACAAAATCCCAGGGTTTGGGACACTCCTGCCTGGCTGATTTTCTTCCTTATTTACAGCCGGTGTTATCTGAGAGAATGAATTATTCTGGTGGCGGGGGCACTCCCCAGGAAGGGACAGAGTGGGGGGGCACCGAGGACCCCAGTTTTGCAGCCCAGCAGAGGGGCTGGGGCTTAGGGCAGAGCGCAGAGGTTCTCAGCCCGCACCCCCAGCCCCCCCAGAACCTCCTGCTCCCCAGCTCCGTGCTCACCAGACCGCGCTCCCGTGCCCCCATAGCGGCCCCCCCAGCCCACGCAGGTACTCACTCGTCCTCACACAGCGTGGTCTGGGTGCCCTGCAGCCAGCACTCGCCCAGGGGCCGCTGCTGGTGGGCGCTGCCGTGGGACGGGGCCGTCTCCTCCGTCCTGCCGGCACCCCGAGCCTCGCCATCCTCCCCGTGCCGCAGGGGGGCCGCCGCCTTGCCGTGCCCCGAGGGGCCCCCCCGGGGGCTGAAGGCGCAGGGGCAGTGCTGCGGGTCCTGGGAGACGGCGTGGAGCCGGCGGTCGGCGCGGCGCGGGCAGCACAGCAGCTTGCGGAAGGCGCTCCTGAAGTCGGGGCTGCGGCAGTAGATGATGGGGTTGAAGGCCGAGTTGACGTAGCCCAGCCAGTTGAGGAAGAGGAAGAGCTGATCCGGCACCAGAGGCCGGCAGAAGACCTTGATGATGTTGGCCACGAAGAAGGGCAGCCAGCAGAGCGTGAAGGTGCCCATGATGATGCCCAGGGTCTTGAGCGCCTTGTGCTCCTTGATGGCCAGCAGGCGGGAGGGTCGCCTCCGCCGGCCGCCCCTGGAGCCGGGGCTGGGGAGCTCCTGCAGGAACCTCACCCTGTCCTTGCCGATGAGCTGCACGTGCCGCGTGGCCACGGCGAAGACGCGGACGTAGACGAAGATCATGACGAGCAGGGGCACGTAGAAGGAGATGGTGGAGGAGACGATGGCGTAGGTCATGTTGGTGACAAAGTCGCAGCAGCGCGGGTCGTCGTAGCAGCGCAGCGCCTGCTCGTCGGCGCCGTCCCGCCACCAGTGGTTCATGATGGGCAGGAAGGAGATGAAGGCGGAGATGGCCCACACCAGGCACACCACGGCCCGCGCCCTGCCCTTGGTCACCAGCGCCTCATACTGCAGCGGCGACGTGATGGCGAGGTAGCGATCCACGGCGATGGCACACAGCGTCTCGATGCTGGCCGTCACGCACAGCACGTCCAGCGAGGTCCAGAGCTCGCACACCACCGTGCCGTAGGGCCAGTGGCCGCTCAGCAGGATGGTGGCCCCCGGCGGCACCACCAGCAAGCCCATGATGAGGTCGGCGCAGGCCAGCGAGGTGACGAAGACGTTGGTCATGGTCTGCAGCCGCGGCGTCTTGGCGATGGCCACGATCACCAGCAGGTTCCCGGCCACGATCACCAGCACGGTGAGGCTCAGGGCGGCCCCCACCGCCCACTGCCGGCTCAGGATGGCGGCCCCGCTGCAATTGGGGCCGGGGCCCGGGGCTGCCGCCCCCCAGGCGCTGCCGTTGCCGACGGGGAGCGGGCTCATCGCCGCCGGGACGCGCCGGGCAGGGCCGGGCAGGGCGCGCCCCGCTCCCGCTCCCGCTGCCGCCGCTCCGCGCTCCCGAGCCGGGCGCGCCCTGTCGGGGGGTCGGGGGGTCGGGGTCGTGGCTGGGCTCGGGGCCGGCGAGGGGCTGGGGGCTCCCCGCCGCCGCCGCCGCCGCCGCCCGGAGCGCACCGGACCGGCCGTCGGGGCTGCACCGGCGCCGGGCTCCCCTCGGCGGCGCTCCCGGGGCCGCCGCTCGGGGAGGAGCCTTTAAAGGCTCGGGGCGGCCCCGGGCTCCCGCAACGCTCCCGGGATCAATGGACGGGGAACGGGAGCCGGCACCGCCTCCACGCCGGCCCCCGGCTCCGCACCGCGCCCCCGGCAACCTCGCCGTGCGCCCCTCGCCGTGCGCCCCCCGGGCGGGGCGGGCTGGCCCCGGTGCGGCACCGGCCCCCGGCGCAGGGCGGTGGCAAAACGACTGCAGAGGGGTGGCGAAGCGACGGACCCCCTCCAAAGGGGGACACCCGCGGCCGTTTTTTCACCCCCCGGTCTGTCGCACGACCCCCTCCCCGGCTGAGGACGGAGACCCCCGCTGCTCCCCTCCTGCCCTTGGGTGGGTGCCGGTGTTTGGAGGCCCCCAAACGCTTCCTTCCGCGGGACACGTCGGGCTTGAAGGCACCGGGCTGCCCAAGTCCCTGCTCCAGAGCCCGAGCAGCCGTGGCCCCATCGCTGTCCCCAGCCCTGCTCCTCCTGAAGGCCCCTGGGCAGGCTCCAGGGCGGGTAATTTTTTCACTATCAGCTATTTATACAAATACTGGGACTTCTAAGACAGCCACTCTCCAAATATGGCATTTGAAGTTTCAGCCAAATGGGGGAATGTTGACAAAGACGAAAAAAAAAAATGTGTAAAAAATTATCCAGTTGGCATTTCTTCCCATTCATGAGCTAGCAAAACAGGGACTGCTTTTTACGAGCTTGATCTTTACAAGCCTGTTTTGGCTCTTCAAAGCGGTCGGATGCGTGCTTGATGCAACCCCTCTCAGCTCCCAGCTCTTACACTAATGGCTGGCTCGGGCCGAGTCTTGAGCGTATTTGCTCCAGGGAGGATTTGTCATTTTGCTTGAATGGGCATGGACAAAATGTGCACGTGTACGAGTCTTCAGTGCCACTGCACACACAGGAATCACGGCTGGGTTGTGCCCGAAGAACAAAGCAGGGGTACTGCGGGAATGCCCAAAATGAGGGAGTTGGGCTCTGGAGGGGCTGCAGGACAAAGCCTGGGTGTTCTACATCAAACCCTCCTGCCGATCAACAGCCAGCCTTCCCCGGGGTGCACCCAGAGCCCTGCTCCTGGCTCCAAGCGGAGATCCTTCCTCTCTCCCCCACAGCCAGGGCCCGGAGCCCTCCCTTCCAGCCAGATGACTTCAATGGGGAGAGGAAGGGAGAGTCCCAGTCCTTTCATTGCGGCAGGGGAAGTAACGTGCTTCTGTATCTTTGCCCCAGTTTTACAGCTGGGAAAGCTGCAGCAGAGGTGCTGGGTCCTGCACAGAGCCACGCAACGTCCAGGGCCCTGCTCCCACCACGGGCATTGCCCCGAGCCCTCGAGGTGCCGGGGATCGGGCTGCACCCCCAGCCCAGGGAGACATCCCCGCTCCCCCAGGGCAGCATTCGGCTCATGGCAGCAGGAACACCCCTGAAGTGCTGTGAAGACCCTGAAGCAGCTGGAAATGCCTCCTGCGAGGCTCTTTGTTGCCTTCTCCTCCCGCCCCGTTTTGCTCCCCGTTCCCTGCTGCCCTCCCTCCCAGCCCAGCAGCCTGGGAGCCACCCCGGGACCTGTCCCCATCGCCTGCCCCACGCCAGCACCACCTGAGCAGCCAGGGACAAACTCCTCTGCCCCAGGGACTCCTCTGCCCCAGGAAAGAGAAGGCAGGAGCCCGGCCCCACAGACCCTGCAGGGAGCCAACGGGTCAAGTGGCTGTTTAGAAAACTCTGGGAAAATATGTTTATGCCATGGATCAGAGCCATTCCTTTGGCTGTTGCTACAGAATAAACAATGGGTATTTAAAAATACATCTTTATATATAGAGGCGGGGTGGATTAGAGAAGATCCCTTCTGGGGGAGAGCTGGGGTACGAGAGGAGGGCGCGGAGCAGCTCCTTGCTCCTGGAGCTCCGGCATCCCCGGGTGCCTGGAGAATGGAAACGGATGGAGCTGGCCTCCGGCAGCAGCCGAGGGGCTCAGCATCTGCCCAGGAGCTGGAGGGGTGAGGTGGCTCAGAAAGCAGCAGCTGTGGTCCTCTTCCCCTAGGGCGCTTAGCAGCTCCTCATCATGGGGTATTTTTCATTTCCAGCAGCCCAGCACTGCAGCAAGATGCCTGCACGGCCCCAAATCCCCCAAAAAAACAAGGCCTGCACCCTCCCAGCCCACACAGGGTGAGGAGAGCCTTGGTTTGTCCACCTGGCAGTGCTGAGCCTGCAGTAGGTGCAAATCTCCCTCGCCTGATCTGCAGAGTTTCGGCACGCTGGCGCTCCTGCCTCAGCGGGTGCAAAGTCCCTGCACATCTAATCCCTGCCCCAAAGCCTTATCCGCCCCTTATCCTGCACGCACAGCACCCTCAGGTGCTGAAGGCTCCCACACAGGGCTCAGGTCCTGCTAATCCCCCGTGCCCAGCGAGCGGATGAGGTGTTAGCACAGATAAAGCACGAGCAGATAAAGCAGCACCGGGCAGGCAGCGGGCAGCTCTGGCCTCCCTCCCTCAGCCCAGGGCTGGGATTTCACTGGGGTTTTACTGGGGTTTCACTGGGGCCAGGCAGAGCCCCAGGGCAGCTGGGGGACCCGCAGGGTGCTCGTCCTGCAGCCTGAGAGGGGAAAGGAGGCAGGGATGCAGCAGGGATGGAGGTTTTTGGTAGGGAGAGCTATCAGATCGCTGCCCAAGCTCCCGTGGCGTGCCACCGCGGGTATTAAGCACGGTTTTGATCCTCTCCCCCATTTTCAGTTCCTAGTCACATCTGTGAGCTCACCGGGGCTGGCAGCACCCCAAGACACCAGGCAGGGGCTCGGGGGGACCAGGCAGGGCTGGGCAAAGGCTGGCTTCTCCTCCTGGCATCATTAAGCACAGCACAGCCAGGCCGTGCCAAGATTGAGTCAGGCTGCTGCCACACTAGGATAAAACAATCCCTTTTTATAGCTGGGAACTCTCGCTGTCCCCCAGCACCCTGTTTGCATACTTACCAGTACAGGACGGGCGATAAACGCAGCGTGACTGCGGCAGCACTGCCTCTCGCTGCACTGCCAGCTCCCTGGGGGGAAAAAAACAGCAGGACCCTGCATGGAGCTGAGCGGGGAGAGCTCTCCGAGCCCCAAATATTAGTTTACCTGCACCAGGTGTGTGCAGTGCCCTGCGAGCTGCAGGTACACAGCACGTAAATGCTGCCAGCCCAGCCCCCCCGTGCCCACATCCACATCACCACCCCCAGCAAGCCCTGCCTGGACCCCCAGTGCCCCCACCCCACGGTGCTGCAGGGAGCCCACCCTGGTGGGACACGAAGCAAGGCACCAGCCCTGCCAGGACACCCAGCACCACCACCCCTACCAGGCACCCCAGGGCCCCACCAGGTACCCCAGGGTGCCTTATTGCCCCCTCTCTAATCCCCAAACACCTCGCAGCTGGGGTGGGGCCCCTGGTTCATCCTTGTGTCCCCCCCCCCATGGCTGGTCCTGGCTTTGGGGAGGTCTCTGTGCGTTCCCAATGCACACTGAAGCAGGAGCTGCTCAAGGAGCGGGGTTTTGCCCCAAATCCTCCTGCTGCAGCGTGGGGAGGGGGCCCTGGGGTTCGGTGGGTGGGCGGGGGGGGCAGGGCGAGGGCACGGCGCTGCAGCGGGTCCTGCTCTGCCTTTAATGTCTGGTAACCGGGCTGGGGCACCGCGCCGGGACTGGGGAATAGTTCCCATATCGGCCTCGCCAATCTCGCTTTGAAGTTGTTTGGGATTATCTGTCATCGTGCTTCCTCGTCAGCACATAAACACGCCGCGATGGAGCTTTAACCCGCTGGGTACTGCCTGTCCCGGGGGGGCCCGGAGGAAGCTGGCCATAAACTGCGGGCTCCCCACCAGCCCCCCTCCTGTGAGGCTCCGGGGCCGGGCACAGGAAGGGAAGCGTTCCCGGCACCGGGACAATGAAAAAAAAAACGACAAAAATGTGCTCTTGACTTCGACAATTTTAGGGTTCGGGTTGGTGAGCCGTGCTCCACACCCACCGTCCCCGCAGCGGGACGCACGCCGTGGCCGTGCCCCTGCCCTTCGTGCCCGTCCCGTCGCTGCCCGGAGATGCTCCGTGCCCCTGGGGCACCTTCGAGCTTGCGGGTGAGGCTCGGTCCCGAAGCCTTGGGGGCTGCCACAATTTTGGGCAGGCGAGCGGCGACCTCGCACGCCCGGGTCCCGCTTCCCAGCGATGCTCCTGGGAGAGGGGCGAGCGATGCGCAGCGTGCCAAGGGCACCGGGAGCTCGGAGCCCGCTGCTGGATGCCCACACGGGGCTGAGGTCCCCATCGTGCTGCTCAACGGCCCCTTCCCACAGCTCGCTGCCCATCTCCGGGCAGCCCCCGGGGTCGTGCGGGGCCCCCCAGGACCAGGAGCCTCGGGGCTGCCCCTGCCCCGCAGCCCGCGCACGGCCGCGGCTCTGCCCTGTGAGAATCAGGGAAAGGGGCAGCCGGGGCCTGAAACACAGCCAGTGTCAAAGGCTGCGCTAAAGCAATCCCGGGTCCTTCTCCTGCCCCCCAGATCCCTGCGCAATTACGTCTCTGCGTTGAGAAAAAGAAAAAAAAATAAAAAAAAAAAAAAAGGAAGAAAGAAGGTAATAAGGCTGTTTTCTTTCCCATGGAGCTGCAGGGAAGTCCCAAAGTGGCAAGGCCAAAATGCCCGCTGGCTTCACGGCACCTTGCAGGGTCTGACGTTCCTGTCTTGCCCCCACCCCCCCAAAAAAAAGGCACAGAAAACAGCAAAACCTCATCAGAGGGGACAAAAAGGCCGGGAGCCCCCCAGCACCAGCAGGTGAGGGGCCGGGGGCACAGAGCCCCGAGCTGCTCTGGGGCCAGGAGCAGAGCAGGGGAGCAGACAGAAAATCCTCCAGGACATTTCCACCTCCTGGGACCGAGGGGATTCGCCTGCCTTTGCCTCATCTGCAGAGGTTTTAGGGCCATGTTCACGGGTGTTCCTCCCTCCCTCCCTCTGCTAACTGGTTTTCCAGCAGCTATTGCTAAAGAAAAACAGAGGCAGGGGGGAAGGAGGGACAAGTTTGCAACAACAGTGACACAAATTTCACAAAAAAAAATGTGGAAACCTCTGAAAAAAAAATAAAAATAAATGTCAGCAACGAAAATAACATCTGAAAGCAGTTGGGCTCCCCAGACAGGGTTTTTTTTTGGGGGGGGAAGAGGAGCATCCTGGCGGTGGGTGGGGAGGAAGGGCAGCTCTGGGCAATGCGGGGCAGCGTCCCCGGGGCTCGGAGCAGGGCTGGGACAGATCCTGGTGCTGGGCTGCGAGAGTCCCCGCTGCAAGATGCTGGCCAAGGCTCCACGTGCCTGCTCGCCTCCTGCCGTCGAGGGTCCCCCAGACCCTCAGGGGTCTCCTGCCACGCAGGCGTCCCCAGCCCCGTCTCCATCCAGCCCCAGCTCCCAGCCGGGGCATCCCCGGAGCCCGCAGCCCCACGAGGCCGGGGCTGTGCTCGTGGAAAGGGGAAAAACAAGAAAACAACAACAACAGCGGCGGGGACAACGACAGCAGCCACGTCAGGCCCGCGGCTCCCATGTCACCACGGCTATTTTTAAGCCGTGCACGCCTCCCGCTCCCCGCTTCTTTCTCAGAAACTGCAGCAGGGAGGCAAATGGGGAAAAGGTCCGGCCCCGAGCGCTGCGCCCCCGGGTGCCGGAGAGGGGCGGCTGCCCCCAAAGGACGCCCCGCGGGGGTCCGGGGGGTGCGGGCGGGGGGCTGGGGGATGCTGCAGCCGCTGGGCACGGCCCCATTCGTACCAGTGCCTGCTCCCAGTTAAGCCCCGCTGTTTCTCTTGGCGTGCCGGGCAGCCTGGGGCTCCCCTCGGAACATATTTCGCATCATTCCCAGAGCCCGCTTCTTGCGCTTGTGCAATGAGCTCTCCGCGGCTGCTTTTCGGGGAGCAAGGAGGTGCAGGGCAGCGAGGAAGAGGAGGAGGAGGAGGCAGGAACCCAGCCAGTTCCCAAACTTTGGCTTTCAGGGGAAGACAGGAGTCGTGCTGGAGCCCCAGACCAGGGCTCCCCGAGTCCATGCGGCCCCAGGCGGGGTGCTGGGGGCGAAATCCTAAATGTGGCAGCGGGCTGGGGGGCTCGCCCCACACCGGGCACTTCTGTGGGGCAGCGGTGGCGCGGCTGGATGCGAAGGAAAGGTTTTGTAAGAGAGCTCAGCCTGCCAGCCTCCGCTGCACCGAGGGGGGGACCGAGCCCCCTCCCGAACCACGAGCAAGGGCAGCAGCAGGAGCCGGGTGTTTTATTTTGGGGGGAAACGAGGAGAACCCCGAGGTGCCCGGAGGGGTTCGCGGGGGCTCTCCCCACGCAGGACAAGGCTAGAGCACAACACCAGTGGCAGGGATTTGCCCGTGCGCCCCCCCCCCCCACCCCCCAGCCTGCAGGGACATCCCTGCCTCTGCCAAACCCCCTCGGCAGCAGCAGAAGCGAGCAGCAGGGCCCGGGGGGGGGCTGTGGGGGCGCTGAGCATCCTCTGCCAGTGCCTGCACCCGCACAGGGCACGGACACAGCCCGGGGGTCGTCCACCCCCCCGGCAGGGCGGCGGCGCTTCCCTGCAGGATGGGGTTGTTTATCGGGGGCGGCTTTATCTGCAGGAACAGCTCCGGGGAGGGCAGGGGGGGTGTGGGCTGCCGCCTATCTGCAGCGGCATCGGAGGGGAATGTAAACACGGGCGGGGAAATGGCACGGGGACATCCCTGCCGCCCCGCTGCCGGGGGTCGCGGCGGGCACCGGGAGGGGTTGGGGTCCTGGAGGGGGTTGGGATCCCATTGGGGTTTGGGATCCTGGGTGGGTTTGGGACCCCAAAGGGGTTTGGGACCCTGGAGGGGCTTGGGATCCCAGAGTGGTTTGGGGTCCTGGGTGGGTTTGGGATCCTTGCTGGGTTTGGGACCCCAGTGGGGTTTGCCTCGGGGGAGTTTTGCCCCGCTGGGAGGCTGCTGGAGGAGGAAACGTTTCACAAATGCCCCCCCCCGCCCCCGGTCGGGATTTGTGCCAGCGGCTCGGGGACGAACGGGGGCTGCTGGGGGCTAAATCGCTCCCGATTTAGAAGGCGGCGCGGTGATAAGGTGTCACATGAGGACGGTGAAGGGCTTTTAGGGCCGGGGAAAGAGCAGATAAAGCGCCCCGGAGATGAACACGTTGGCACCGGCGGGCGCTGCCAACGCGAGCCTGAAACAGTGGGGCCAGAAACCTGCGAGGGGGGGGCAAAAGCCCCAGCAGGAGCACCCCCGGGACACCCATGGGGTCCCTGCGCCCCCTCTTGGTCCCCAATCTGTGGCTTTGGGTGCCCAGCAGCGGGGCAGTATGCACAGTGCCTGGGAATCCGTTCAGGAGCCATATGGGGTGAAGGGGATAGGATGGGGATGGGGATGGGATGGGATGGGATGGGATGGGATGGGATGGGATGGGATGGGATGGGATGGGATGGGATGGGATGGGGATGGGGATGGGATCGGGATGAGGATATGGGATGGGATGGGGATGGGATGGGGATGGGGATGGGGATATGGGATGGGGACGGGGAGCCCCCGCTGGCAGCCCAGCCTAGCCAAGGGCTGTGTGCCGCAGGGCAGCGCTCGCAGCTCCTCTCCCGGTGCCGTTTCCAGCCGCAGCCCGGGGCCAGCGGGAGCCGAGCTCCGCCTGTTGGGCCCGGGGCGCCGCCGGGGCTGGGCCAGGCTGACCCCTGCGGGCCGCTGACGGCCACGGCCCGGCCCCGCCGCCGGGACCCCGATTCCCTTGGGTGGAGGGACAGCGACAGCCGGTGGCACCGCCGGGACACTGGGGGCACTGGGAGAACTGGGGATACTGGGAGCACTAGAAGCACTGGGGGAGCACTGGGAGTAGTGGGAGCACTGGGGAAGCACTGGGAGCACTGGGGACACTGGGAGCACTGGGAGCACTGGGAGCACTGGGGGCACTGGGCACACTGGGAGCACTGGGAGCACTGGGGGCACTGGGCACACTGGGAGCACTGGGAGCACTGGGAGCCCCCGCAGAGCCCCGGGGCCGGGCACCGGCAGCGGCGGGCACAGGGCCGCACTTGGCCCCGCCCCCACCGTTAAACCCCGCCCCTCTCTCACCCCGCCCCGCCAGGCCACACCCCCACAGCACCCCAAGGCCCCGCCTCCACGAGAAGCCCCGCCCCCTTTCCTCCGTGCCGCCCTCACCGGAAGGGGCGGGGCCCGCGCCGGAAGCGGCGGGCAGGGCGGCGGGGCGGCAGGGCGGCGGCCATGTCGGGGCGCTGCTGCCAGGGGCAGACCCCGAGCCGAGACATCCCCGGGCCCGGCAAGCGCCTCGCCCTGCCCGACGGCGCCCCGCTGCCCCCCGGGGACTACAGCACCACGCCGGGGGGCACCGTCTTCGGGACCACGCCGGGCGGTGAGCGGCCGCGGGGGACGGGAACGGGACCGGGAACGCGCTGAGGGGGGGGAGGGGCTCGGCTGGGGGGGGTTTCCCCCCTTTTGGGGGGTCTCCCTCTTTTTTGGGGGGTCTCCCTCTTTTTTGGGGGGTTTTCCCCTCTTTTTGGGGGGTCTCTCCGTTTTGGGGGGCTTTCTCCTCTTTTTGGGGGTTTCTCCCCCATTTTGGAGGGAGTTCCCTCTTTTTTTGGGGGGGGGATTCCCCCTTTCTGGAGGGTCTCCCTCTCCTTAGGGGGGTTCCTCTCCTTGGAGGGGGCCCCCAGGGGGGCGTTTTTTGGGTGAGTGGCTCCCCAGAGGGATCTTTGGGGGAGTTTTTTTGGGGAGGGGGCTCCCGTTGTGGGGGGGGGCTCCGGCTCCAGGCAGGCTGAGGCTGCCTCCCCCTTCAGAGAGGGGCTGGGACGCGGTGGGGTCCTTGGGGGGCTTCCACCTGGGGCGGGGGTTTTGGGGGGGGTTGCCTGGGGCTGAGTGCCCCCTTTTTGGGGGGCTGCCCGGAGCTGTGGGCACCTCTGGGGGCAGGCAACAAAGGGAGCCGAGACGGGAGTCCCTGGAGGGGGGAGCACCGAGCCTCGCCCCACAGAAAGCACCCAAAAATCTCAGGGAATGCCCAAAAAGTTTTTTTTTCCTGTGGCTGAGGGGAGGCAGAGCGGCAGGGGGCAGCCCCAGCGGTTTGCAGCGCTGCTTTTGGGGAAGGAGCCGAGGATTTCAGCGCTTCCTGGGTTAATGCTGCGGGCTGGTGGGAGGGAACCCTTTGTGCCTGTGGGTTGGAGCCTCGTCCAGCAGCTCCCTCGCAGGGAACACGCCGTTCAGCCCAGTTCCTAGAAATCCCCGCGCAGCCCCGGCTCCCCCCGAGCCTGCTGCAGTGCCCCCAGGAGCAGGACGTGGCCCAAACCCCCCTCGAGGGGCTCCGGGTGGGTGACCCGGGGTATTTGCAGCCCCCTCCTGACAGCGCTGCCTCGTCCCCGCAGGTACCAGGATTATTTACGACCGCAAGTTTCTGATGGAGTGCCGCAACTCCCCGGTTGCCAAAACACCACCTTCTGACCTTCCCGACATTCCAGGCGTCACCAGCCCAAGCGTGGAGGAGTTGAAGGTTGAGAACAACCACGTGCAGAACGACGATGAGAAACCGAGCGTCGGTGAGTGCCCAAGGCCCGAGCCCACCCCTGGGTCCCACAGAGGGAGCAGGAGGGCCGTGGGGGCTGACACGGATCCCCCCGAGGTGCTGTGGGACCTGGTTGCGAGGTTCTCGTGGCTGTTAGGCTCTGCTGTGGCCCACAGTAATGTGAAAATATCTTTGTTTTGGTGTAATTTGTATCCTGTTATCAGTTTTCTCATTAATTTGGCATTTAGCAGAGTGCCACTGCACCAAGAGTCCCGTGGCGAGGGAATGGCAGCAGCTGTTCTTGCCCCTGCTTATCCTCTGCCGTTTTGCAGCTGTTTTGCCCTTTTTGAAAGCGATCAGGTTACAGTTCAGAGCAGGATTTGTTTGGGAATTTAGTTTTTTTTTTTTTGCAACACACAGTGGCTGCTTTATGTAGGTCGGTTTTCCAGTACCCACCGCTGTCTTGCGTGGCTCCTGCAGAAGCTTGTGGTTGTTTATAAGACAGGAAGGTAAAAGTTAGCCCACGGCACAACAGGGGTCACTGCCCGCAGTGCACACAAACACATCCAAGGCACCGTAGTAGGAAAAACGCCAGGATTGCTCTCAAACAGTCTAAAAATAAAAAGTTGAGCTCACTTCTTGAAGGAACCTGCAAATGCCACGTATGATCAACGACCCTGTCCCTAAAAATAAAGCTCCGAGTACCCAGCAGCTGGCTTCCCTGCTTACTCCAGGGAAATCTGGGCAGGGTCAGTGTTGCTCAATGCTTTTGCACACACTCTGCTGACCTTTCGTGCCCCCCTGGGTTCTCTGGCAGGCTGAGCCCTGGCTGCGTGCTGGGTGCCCGCTGGGTTGTGAGCTCTTTGCAGATACGATCCTCTCTGAGGACAGAGCTTGCTTTTTGCTCGCACGGGCTGTTTTGGTGCCAAACTTGATGCCTGGGTGCAGATTTTAAGCCCAGACAGACACATTTGATGCACAACTGGATGCTGTTGCTTCAGTACAATGCTTGGTGTTTAACTTGGAGCTTCGAGGACTCATTCGGGTTCTGTCCTTCTCCACAGGCGAAGAAGAACAGTTTGACATGGACATCTAAAGCACATGCCCTGAGAGTGCTCATCCGTGAAGAACCAGGACCTTGTTTTGAGGATTCCCACCAGCCAGGCTTGAAGCAGCCCGTGCCTTGAGTGCCTCCCTGCTTCCCGGGCAAGGCAGCTCCTTCCCTGCCGAGAACACAGCATGTCCTGCTCCAAGGACTGAACCTCAGCCTCTCCGTGTGGGTGTGAGCACACGAGAACAGCCCCTGCTGGCGGGCCTTGGGGCGCCAGGGGAGACAGTCTCACTGATTGTTTTTGTTTCCAGTTTTATGCTTTTGTTAATCATTTTAATACCGTAAGAGTTACCGAAATGCAATATACGGGAGAAATAAATCATTTGGACTCTCCTGGTATGGAGATCAATGCAATAAAACGAGCGTCTGTCCTTTATTCGTTCCAGCAAGGGAACCGCCAGCCCATTTCAGAGCTGGTGGGGCGGTTTTGTGTGCAGGGTCGAGATCAGCACCGTGCTTTAGGGTTTCACCCAAAGATGAAAGCTGAGCTGCCTTCAGCCCTCTGAAAACATCTGTGTGCACCACGTGCGACACCTGGTACAACACGGCAGGAAGTCTGCTTCCAGAAATAGTTAACCCAGACTGTTTGCCACCTGCTTTCAGATGGTTCTCGTGCTAGGTCACGGTGCAGGTGTCCACAAGCCCTTTTTTCTAAAAGCCCTGCTTCAAATCATCCCCTGGGAGGGGCAGGGCTCAGTCAGGCCACAGCTGGAAGCGGCTCAGACGAAGGCAATGGGAGCCGCCTGCTGCTGAGCAGCACCCAGAGGGTCCCCTGGCCCTGCCCGGGTGCTGTGCTGCTGCCTCTGCCTTTCCAGAGGAGCTGCTCTCCTCCAGCCTGCAGGTGAGGTTACTGTTTCTTTGTGATCTGTGCTGAAATCCTTGCCTTTACGCTCTGCTCTCCTTTTTATAATTTAACGAGCAATAATTAAAACTTGGGAGTTTAACTGGGAAGCCAAAAGTAAACTTGTTTGGCTTTGAGGGAGGAAACTTCAGCTGAGAGGTGTTTTACTGTTCAACTTCGGCCCTCTGAAGAAGGCATTTCAAATTCCCAGCCTCCATACATCCTAACAAGTGTGTATTGCGTGGCAGTCCCTAACACGCTGCGGGTACTGCTTCAGAGGTGGTGCTGGTGGTGCCTGGTCCTGCCCATGGCTGCAGAGGTGCCTCAAAGGAAAAGAAAGCGTATTAGGACGTGGCCTGAACTCGGGGATTCCTAACAGACAATAAGTGTCTGTTCGAGTCTGTCTTAGAAGATAATACTTAAATACCCGCTAATTAAGCCCAATTGTGACATTATGATATGCAAGCCTTTAATAATGAGTAACAGAAGAAAGAGTCAAAGCAATTGCTGCTGATAAAGCTTGCATTTTTAACGATAAGGTGAAGTGTTTCTCTGAACCCGTAATGGGAACAGATCGAAGCTGCCTCCCAGTGCCCCCTTATCAGTCTTGCAGCTCCGTACCAAGTGCCGAGTTCTGCTGCGTGCATTCAGCTGCTATCGCTGCAGGAGCATGCGCTGTGAGCTGCAGCTGGCACCGACCCCTCTCCAGCTAAATATTTTCAGAAATAGCACCACTGAGCTGCTCGGCTGCTGACAGCCTGCACAGCGGTTGCAGATTCGGTGTGCTCGGAGCCATCCTGCTTTTTCTGGTCACTGCAAAATCAGAGCGCTCTGCGGCTGTGCTGTCTGGGGGAGGAAGCAGGAGCCTTGTTTCTGAGAGCCCTTACCCTCTTAGGTTAATTTCTGAAGCTGGTTACTTTAGGGGTAGACCAGAAAAGCCGTGACAGGCTTTTGGAGTGGTAGTTGCAATAATTAAATTCATGCACTCAGTGTTGAAGCGAGTTTTCATGTTCTCTCCTAACCAAACTAACCCATGCATGAGCCATGGTGTGCTCCCCGGGGTGGGATTTGGGGCTGGGGCTGTTCTAAAACTGCTGGGATCTGAGCTCCTGGTCAGCATCCCCAGAGTGAGAGCCGTGTGATGTCAGCTTTTTGTCAGCACAAAAGCAACTCTGTGGGTTGTTTGGTTTTTTTTTTTGAGCAAGTGTCGGCTATTGCAAGTAATGCCCTTAAATTCCATCCCACCCCCCTTGCCCAGAGGGTCGTGGATTATTTTAAGTGCCAAGTGTTTTGTCCATGCCTGTGGCAGCCGCGGTGCATCGCTATCTGCGTGCATATGTAGGGCCGGGGGGGGCATCAAAGCCCCGGCTGCCTGCAGCAGCCACCCAGAGCACCTGGCCAGGTGTCAAACGGGGTCCATCCAGGTCAGGATTCCTGCGGGGTTTGCAGAGGGAGCGCCCTGGGGCCATGGGCACATCAATGCCTTCACCTGGAGAAGCTGTGAGCCCGTGGCAGATACGTGACCCTGGGGTGCTCTGCGCTGATGCAATCCAGCCCAAGCCCGGGCCTTGACCTTGCAGGGACCACGCAGCCGCAGCCGCCCCTGCTCCCTTTGCAGTTTTCCTCCTTTGCTCCCACCCCTGACCAATGCCACATCCCTCAGTCAGGTTTTTTGGCTCCGTCTCCTGCCTGCACCGAGTTTGTGGGGCTCCAGGCTTGCCAAAGCCGTGCGAAAGAGCAGCTCGGGCTGCCGGGGCAGGTCCCTGCCGTGCTGGCATTTGGTCCTCGCCCCACACCTTGCGCTTGGAGCTGCCTTTGTCCCGGGGCCGGCAGCTGTGTGGGTGCAGTTGTGCACCCAGCGGGGAGCCAAGCAGCCGTGGGTGGTGGCCTTGCACAGCTGGGGTGCTTCAGGGAGGTCTGGGGGGACAAGTGTTGGCTTTGTCACGGCGTTTCCCACCCCATTTTGTCTGGGGCAAGGCAGAGCAGTGCTCCCGGAGGGCCTCCAACCAGTCCATGTCCTGGTGGTTGGAGCAATGCCTTCTGCCCCGAGCTGTGCCTCGCTCAGCCAGCTGGAGGGCTGTTACCGTGCCCGATAAGCCCTTGCTCTGTTTGCTCTCACGCGCTCTTTCCTCACGCAGCCAAAGCAAACCACGCTTATCTGCGCCTTCTGGAGCACGTGTGGCTCCCAGGGACGCGGGCACTGGCCCACGGGCACATGGTGGCCGTGCCTTGCCCAGCCCCGAGGCTCCTCAGTGCATGTGCCCACAGACGGTCCCTGCCCTCTCTCCCATCCCAAGGCCTTGGGGTGCTGAAGGGCTCACGTCCCCCAAGCCCTGGCCTGGCCCCACAGGACCCCACAGCGGGCAGGGCCTGGAGCTGCCCCCCCAGCACCACTGACCCTGTCTGGGGGTCCCTGTGCCCCGCAGCCGATGTGTATTGGGCCCAGCAGGCCCCGAGCAGGCCCCGTTCCGCTCACGGGGCTCCCGGGCAGACACCTGCCCGCCCCACACAGAGCTTTGATGTCTCCCGTCCAGCCTGGGATCAATCCCGGCCTGGCTGTGCCCCCCCCTTCCTTCCCCAGGGTCACTTCTGAACCCGCTGCTGGGTTTCAGACACACGATGGAGGGGCCGAGATCTCGAGATATGGCCCCGAGGAGGACTGGGGGGGTCCCTGGCAGGGCAGGGGGCTGGGGGGGAAAAGGGCAGCGGCCCTCTGGGCTGTGCTCCCTGTGGTTATTTTTAAGAGTGAGCTCCTAGCCTGCGAGGGAAAAGGCACAAAAAATAATTAATACAATAAAAATAAAAGGGTTTTATTTCAGAAAGAGCCCCGCTCCCCAGGTGTCTGCCCCCTGCCAGGGGTTAGCACCAGGGCCGCCCTCTCCCAGCGTTTAACAGCCCCCGCAAATGACCCTCTAATGACGGCTGCGGGGGCGAGGTGCTGGTGGGGAGGCGAGGGGGCTGAGAACCAGACGAGATTTGTTTATCCACCACCAGGGATGTGGATTGGGGCCCATCAGGCTGGGCTGGGGATGTGGAGTCGGGGCAGGGAGGTCCTACAGGGGGGCCAGGCTCAGCCCCAGGTCCCCGCTCGGCCCCACAGCACTGCCCGGGCAGGGACCCCCGGCAGCAGTGCCCCAAAAGCGAGCTGCCTGCCCCAAATGAGTGCTGTTAGGGAATGCCCTGCCCTTATCTCCCAGGGGCAAATAAAGGTGGAAATCCACTTAGCTCCTCTCCTCGCTTCAAAGGCCGCAGGTGCTTCCACAGTTGCTCTTGAGCAACCCAAAATCTACATGATCAGGGTGGGAACGGCACCCTCACCGTCCCCAGAGCGGGGTCACATCTTTTCCTGATTTGGGGTCCCCTTGCTCCACAAAGCCCGGCTCCCTCTGCGTGCTGTGTTAGTGCTGGGGGCTCCCAAATCCACCCCCCGTGCCCCGATCTGCCCCAAACATCCCATGGGAAGCTGCACGAGCAGCCCAGCTCTCCACGTGGTGGCCAGGCAGGGTGGCCCAGAGCACCCGAGGGTGGCCGGGGTGGGGGGGCAGCATGGGTGCGTTACTCCTGGGGGGTCAGAAAGTCCATTTGTATCAACAGGGCACCCCGCAGGTGGGCTGGTGCTGCTGCTCAGGGGCCTTAGCCCCTTGTTTTAAGGACAGTGGCATGTTGGTCACATCGGGAGGGGGCTGCCAAGTGCTCGCCGCCCAGCTGCTCACACCAGACCCCAGCTGGAGGCTGGGGGGGACGTCCCGAGAGACCACCCAGCAGCAAAAAGGGGGTAGAAACAGGCAGCATGCAGCAGGCGTTTCTTAAATACATAATTTATTGAGGAATGGTACAAACACGGCCCTTTCCCTACCGCCCCATCCAGTGAGGGGTTGAAAAGGTGTGAGCAAGGCTGTTCAGAAAGCAGATGAAAGCAGCGCGTGAGCTGAGGTTTCCAGGGCAGGCAGGAGGGCTGGGGGGGCTCAGACGTACCCCGACAGACCTCAGGGCTGCGTTACATCCAGGGGCACCCAGCTTACCCGTGCGAGCTCTTAGTAGGAACTTTTAATAGAAATCTGATAGAGTTTTCATAGAAATACAATAGGAAATGTAAGAGAAATGCCCACCCCATGGGGGACGCTGCAAATCTCAGCTGTTCGGGTGCTGAGCGAGGTCGGGTGTGGGTGCTGCAGGTGGCCCTGGGCGAGCCTTGGGCTACCGGGAGTGCTCGGGGCGTGCAAGGGCAGCACGGACACCAAGGAGGGATGCTCCACGAGCACGAGAGGAGCAGCACCAGCCCAGCAGCCTCCCCATGCATCGCCTGGGTCTGTCCCTGCCCCGCAGCGCTGCCACCACAAGGGACATTCCCCTCGTCACCCCCCCGCCACCATCCACCTCCCGCAGTCCTGTCTCGGTGCTGTCTCCTCTCTCGTGTCCCAAACCCCCAGGCACGAGGGTCTCGGAGGTGTTGGGGGCTCAGGGATGCCCCATCCATGTGCTGCTCGTGGCTGGCAGCCAGTCCTCGGGGACACGCAGCCCCGCCGTCCCCTCCCCAGCACGGGGGGAGCTCGCCTCAGTTGCAGCCACACTCCTCGATGACCATGTCCTCGTGGTGGCGGACGACGATTTCGCCCTTCTCGTAGTAGAGCATGGAGAGGGGGCTCATCCTGACGGGCGAGCAGGCAGGGCACGGCACCTGGTGGGGCTTGTAGAGCTGCAGCAAGCTCTGCGGGGACACGGCAAGGGCACGGCCTCAGCTCCATGCCCCGTGCCGCCGGGCTGGGTGGCAGGAGCACGGGGCAACGGGGGCAGCGGGGGCAGCGGGACCCCTCTTACCTGTATGTAAGCGTGGTTGGTGGGCTTGAAGGTCTCGTCCACGGGTGACGGGCACTGCCCCTCGCACCGGTAGGCGTTGTACTTCTTGGGGTAGACGATCCAGCTGCCCCAGCCGGTCTGCTCGAAATCCACCATCATGTCCACCCTCCGGCACAAGGACTTGGCGTTGGCGTCCTCCCCGGGGCCGGGAGCGTCGCTCACCTTGATCCTTTGCTTCTCCTTCCTGTTCCTGCGGTGCCGCCGGCTCCCCGAGCCCTTGGGGCCGCCGTCGCGCATGACGTGCTTGGAGGTCTCCACCGTCCTGATGAGGCTGTGGTCTCCTGGAGACTTGTCCTTGGAGAAGACAAGCAGCAGGGCACTGTCCGCCAGCTCCTGGGGCACGGCTGGCTCCTCGGGGACGAGGACACTCGTGTCCCACGAGCTCAGCGTGCTGGTGGCCAGGGCAGGCACCGCGCTCGCCTCCCACAGCCCCGTTTCCGCAGACCCCGGGCTGCCAGGAGCCGTGTCCTGGTGGAGCCAGGACCTGAGCGTGCCGGTGAGGTCGAACACCTCCCAGGCGGCCTGGCTGTCGGAGGGGCTGCCGGAAAACCTGCCCAGAAAGAGCTCTCCAGGGCAGGTCCCTCCGGCCGGGCACCGCCGCCGGCTGTGGAAGACGTCCAGGGTGAGGTTGGGGGCCGGGGGCAGCGCGGGCGGGTGGACGCGCAGCTCGGCCAGGCTGACCTCCTGGCTGCCCCGCAGGGACGACATGTCGAAGGAGAGCGCCCAGCGGGAGCCGTTCCGCCGGGAACCTGTGGCAGGAGAGGGGACGTGAGGATGGCCCTGGGGTGACAGGGTGCTCGGGGATGGGATGGGGACGGGGATGCTCAGGGACAGGGCACCCGAGGGCAGAGCCAGACAGGAGAGGCTGGGGACAGACGGCGCTGTCTGGGGATGGGGATGCGCAAAGGTACCAGGGGACAGCGCGGTGCTGGGATGGGGATGCTCGGGGACGGGACAACCGGGGACAGAGCCGGTCCCGGGACGGGGATGCTCAGGGATGGGGCACTCGGGACTGGGCACCTGGGAGCGGAGCCGGTCCCGGGATAGGAGCGCCCAGGGACGGGGATGCGCAAAGACCCCGGGGGGGGACAGCTCCGGGCCGGGGTCCCACTCACCGTGCGGGGCGATGCTGAGCGCGGCGGCGGCTGCGGCGCGGAGCGGGGCTGGGGGGGCGCGGAGGAGCTGCAGCATCAGCGGGGGGCAGCGCGGGGGGGCGCGGGGGGCGCAGCCCACCCGGAGCATGAGCAGGGCGCAGAGAGCCAGCGCGGAGCGCAGCGGGGGCCGCATGGCTGCCCCGGGCCGCCCGCCGCCCGCTATTTGTACGGCGGCCCCGAGCGCCGCCCCGAGCGGCCGCGGCCCCCCCCGGCCCCCCGCAGCCCCCTCCCCGCCCGGTCCCCTCCCCCGGTCCCTTCCCCGGCCCTCCCCGCCCGCCCCCCGGTGTGCCCCCTCCCGGCCCTTCGGCCCCTTCCCGGGGGTGCGGGAGCCGGGGGGACATCGGGGGGTACCGGGGGGGGATGCGGGGACACCGGGGAGGGGGTGTGGGGACACCGGAGGGTGGACGGGGACACCCCGGGGATAGCCATGGGGACACCCCGGGGGGGGACACGGGGATACCGGGGGGACACCAGGGGTATGCGGGGGGACACCGGGGGGGAAATGAGGGACACGGGGGGGAAGTGGGGACACCGGGGTCACCCCGGGGACACCTGAGGGACAACGGGAGAGGGACGGGGACACCGCGGGGATACCCCGGGGATACCGGGGGGGGGCACAGGGACACCGGGGGGACACCGGGAGCGCCCCCCCCAGCCAAAGGAGCGGCCGGGCGGTGCCGGCAGGCGCCCAGCCCCTTTTTTTCCCCCTCCCCGCTCAGCCCCAGCCCCGAGCCCCGCTTCTCCCGCTGCCTGCATGACGTCACGCCCCGCCACGCTGACGTCACGCTGACGCCACGCTCCATTCCCCCGCCCTCCCCTCCCGCCGCCGGCAGGGGGCGCCGCCGGCCCCCCTGGCTGTGGGCCCCACCGCGGGCATCGCCCTTTGAAGCGACAAATCTCGCGAGAGCGGCGCGGCCTCGCGAGAGCGGCGGCCATGGCGGCGGCGGCGGCGGCGATGGCGGCCCCCGGCGGGGAGGGCGCGGAGGCGGCCCCGGAGCCGCCGCCCCCCGCCGAGACCCCGGCACCGCCCGAGCCCGGCGCTGCCGACGGCGACAGCGGGTGCGGGACCGGGCCCCGGGAGGGGGTCCCGGGGGTGCTGGTGCCGCCGGTGCCGGTACCGGGGGGGGTACCGGGGGTGCAGGCCCCGCGCTCAGGCCCCGTTTGTGCCTTTCAGGGGAGAGGCGGCGCCGGGGGACGTCGCCGCGGCGCTGGAGGCCGAGTCCGGCAGCGGGAAGGACCCCCTGGTACGGGGGGGGGCGGTCGGTCCGTCCGTCGGTCCCCGGGGGCCCGCGGAGGCTCGGACCGGGCACCGGGAGGGCCGCGGGGCCGCGGTTCTGTGCCCGGGACGGGATGGGGGGGGCGGGGGGGGGCAGGCGGTTCTGGGGGGCGGCCACGGCGGGAGGGGGGGGCCCATAACGGGTGTGAGGGGCATTTCCTTACGGTTCCGGCTGCCAGAGAGGCTGCGGAGCCCCCTTTAGAGATATCCACCCCCCCGGGATGCCACCCTGCACACCGTGCCCGGGGGGGCCCTGTCTGGGTGATCCCCGGGGGTCCCCTCCGATCGGAGCTGTTTTGGGGCTCCGTGTGATCCCTGCTGTCACCTCGTCACGCACCTCATCGCTTTTTCCCCAAGCCACAAAGTGTTTCAGGCTCACTCGCAGCTTGGCTTTATATCGGGGAGGGGGGTGGTGCAGAGATTCCCCCCAAATTCCTGCTATCTTGCCAGTTATCAGTCTGGCAGCCCCCACACAACCCCCCGCTGCCTGGCCGGGTCGGGCTCTCAGCCCCGTGCTCTGCTTGCAGGAAGGTGCCGGCGATGCCTCGGAAGCCTTGGACGCGCAGGCGGGCTCGGTGGACGAGGAGAACGGGCGGCAGCTCGGCGAGATCGAGCTGCAGTGCGGGATCTGCACCAAGTGGTTCACCGCAGACACGTTTGGCATCGATACCACGTGCGTAAGCTCTGCTTAGGGCTGGGCGTGAAGCTGTGGTGTCTGTTTTTATTTGTGCCTCATATTCTTTTTTAAAAAAAGCAATACATCTGCATAAATCATGTGCGGGTTTCACCTCGCACTGTCCTTGTCCACGTGCTGTAAGCAGTGACAGGCTGCTCGGGGCTCAGTAAGAGAAATCGGTGCAGAAGCTGCAGCCAGAGGAAGCTAAAAAATTAACGTCATTAATGTGCTAAAAAATTAACGTCATTAATGGGCAGTCTGAACACAGCATTATGTGCAGTCATTAACCCTTCATATTTCTGTGCAGTGCTTTAATTAACAATGTGCTGTTAGAAATCCTTTTCGTGCTCAAATCAATGAGTTTTGAAGGGCTGCTACCAGGTCTGTCAGGGGCTAAATTGATGATTGGTTTGTGTAAGAAAAAATGGAAATGTAGAGTGGGATTCTCAAGGATCAGCACTGTGTATTTTGTGCCTAAAAAGTTCCCCAGAGTTCCACTTAATTTTAATTGATTGACTCTGGTTGGGCTCCATGGCTAGAGCTTCTGGGTTGGTCTGTTTTTGCTGGGTGAATTCCAGGACTTGTCTCAAACAAGATGACACTTATTTTGCTTACAGTTTTCCAATGAGTTTTGTGGCTTTTGTTACTGCTCATGATAGTATTTTCATCAAATTAATTTTATGGAACCTGTAAGATGTTCTTTTTGTAGTGAGAGCATGAGAGTAATTGGTTTCCTAACCTGCTCTTTTCCAGATCATGTTTGCCTTTCATGACCAACTACAGTTTCCATTGCAATGTTTGCCATCACAGTGGGAACACGTATTTCTTAAGAAAACAAGCAAGTAAGTGTAAAAGCTCACTCGTTGGAACTTTGTGCTGGATAATTCTAGAGGCTTTATTTTATCTAGAGTCTGCGGGAAAGTTTTTGCAAAAACTTGAGCCACAAGCGTGCACAGCTTTTTCAAAACATGTATTGCCATTTGGGCACTAACTTTGTAAAAGTGAAAATCTGTTCGGTGTGGGCTGGTGGGGTGGGATGGAACTTGCGGTGGTTTCGTCATTACTCGAGATAGCACGGGTGCTTTGTGCTCTGTTATCACTCTGAGTGCTCGGGTGTTTGATCTTCCTCGTGAAGCCTGACTCTAGCTGTGGTGTATCTTTGTTTTTAAGATCTCAAGGAAATGTGCCTTAGTGCTCTGGCCAACTTGACGTGGCAGTCTAGGACACAAGATGAGCACCCGAAAACCATGTTCTCAAAAGATAAGGTAAGGCTGCTAGAAGATTATCACAGACCAAAGTAAGTTATGATGTCGCTGAAGAGCAAGTTCAAACAAATACGGGCAGTGTGACTTTCAGACTTGTGTTGTTAACTGCTGTTGATAGGATTTTATTATTTTTTTTACAGGATATTATCCCGTTTATTGATAAATACTGGGAGTGTATGACAACAAGGCAGAGGCCTGGGAAAATGACTTGGCCTAATAATATTGTCAAAACCATGGTACGTAATTGGAGTTAAGTTCACGGGGGATTTTCTGTGAGCGATACAGTTGTCTGACATTCATCTTTGAGGTCTAGACTTACAGCTAAATGCTGAAGATTCTAGTGCTTCTTCCTGCAGCTGCTTATGTAGTTGGTACTGGTAGAACACATTAATAGTACATATTTTGACTTAAGCATTTGTTAATGAATTTGCTGTGATCGTATCCCATGTGGCTTACCCTTGTTCTCTGTTTCAGTGTAAAGAAAGGGATGTGTTCTTAGTGAAAGAGCATCCGGACCCTGGGAGTAAAGATCCAGAAGAAGACTACCCAAAGTTTGGACTTCTAGACCAAGTACGGAATTGGATCTGGAAGGAAGATGTGCTGTTGGGAGGGAACGGAGGGAGGGAGAGGTGTTAGTGCCCTGTTTGGACTTGTAAGTTTGTCTGAGCCTGTACTTCAGCTCTTTCTTTCCTTCCTTTTTCAGGATCTTGCCAATATTGGTCCTGCGTACGACAACCAGAAGCAGAACAATGCTGTGTCCACAAGTGGAAGCTTAAACGGCAAGTTCTTCACTATTTCTTTTTCCACTATTTGGTTTGAAGCTGCGTTTTCCCACTCCTGTAGCCTAGCACGTGTGCAGTTACATCAGCTGAGATGCAACAGATAAACCTGTCGTGTGGACTGAGGTCGTGTTTGTTATGTTTGAAACATGTCGAGCCAGTCTCATCATCCCTTTCTATAGAGATTAACTTACAGTAAAGGTTCAGCTTTCTTCTTCGTGGTGCCCAGCTACTTCAAGGTGCTCCCAAGAAAGCTGAGCTCCATGGTTTCCTTACATAAGTGTTTTATTTTGCATACTTCTATTACTCGGATTTCCTGTTTTCGTCACCCTGGAGATTTGCAAGTGGTGAGGGAAGATGTAAGTAATGTGTTCCCTTCTGATCACTGTTTGTGTTTTACTGTTACTCCTTTTTGTGGGGTGACAGCTGTGCAAAGAACTTTCCCCAACTTGTTATGAGTAATTTTAGTGATCTTTAGATAGTATTAAGAGCTGGTGACATTTCCTTGGACCATTCCATGTGAAACGTGCTGAGTTGTTACCTAGCAGGGGGTGATTCACACTTTTTAAAATAGGATTTAAGGCTGCGTTGTCTCCGTTTCGTGCACTGGTTGTTTTTTCCTTTAACTTTTGGAAGTTTCTCAAACGTGTGGTGCCACTTCTGTTCTTACAGGTGGAGCCTCTTTGGGTGGTGAATATTTACCTTTCAGCTTCTAAAACTTAAGTATTATTGTGGTTTGGAAAGCTTTTTTGCTCAGTTATCTTAGAAGCTATATTCAATTTAAAAATCAAAAGTGTGCCCTGATGTGATTGCAAGAATATTTTAATACAAACCGACAATTTCACCTTGTAATGTTTAGCAATTAGAAGCTTTTAATTCATCATATTCTGCCCCGCCTGACTGGTTTAAAGTTTTATTTTCAGTTAAGTTTATTTTTTAGTCTGTGTTATCAGTCTAAACCTGGTATTTTTGTGATTTAAAATTGTAAATAAGAGATCTGAGTCTATGACATCCTGATTGCTTAGGTAAATACGTGGTGACAACCTGGGGAGTCCCAGTATCTGCACTAAAGCCAGCAATTGCTGTTTAGATCACGTCACGTGTGCGCAGAATATGGTAACCCTTCAGAGGTCTGAGCCCCTCACGCTGCAAGGGGAATGCTGATAATTCAAAGCTTGCGATGTTTCTAGTTTCAACCCAGTTTTTGGTTCTTAAAGGTGTTTATCTGCAGTACAGAGAAATTCTAGTTTTCCTTGTAAATCATAGTAATGCTTTTTGAAATAGTGTAATGGTAAAACGCATACGCGATTTAGCATATTGAAATATTAATACTGGTAGTAGGTTGGTAAAAATTTGACACATAGCTTGTCCTGTAACACTTTTATTTATCACTAGAAGTTGGGGGCCATAACATGAAATGACACATGCTTTAATCATAGTACTAATTGTGGTAATACTGAAGAGAAACACCTGTAGTGCTTTTCCTTTTTACCCAACTTCGATGTATTGTATTTTATAGATTAAAATACATAGTGCAGTGCTTACTGCGTGTGCAGGTATTGGTGTCAGAGTGTTTCTCCAGCATCGTGTGTCACTGGGCTGCCAGCTTTGCTTACAATCAGATAGCGTATGCTGTAGGTTGGGTTTTCTGCTGCTTTTGCAGAAATAAATCTGAATTGTGTGGCTGGAATCTCCATGAAAACAAATAATGCTTTCAAACAGGAACCTGGCTGCTGCTGGCTGGAGATCTTTCTGCAAGAGAAAAGGTTTTTATAATTCTTATTGTAAAAACTGGAGTGGAGTTCATTGTATTGGTAAATCTCATTTCGCTTCCACTCTAAGTTACGACACTTGACAAGTTGACTGGAACCTACAAAAAGTTCTGGGTGTTTCTGTGCTCGGTGAAGTTTGTTTCCAGCATAGCTGTGTGGAAGAAGGCACGCGAGCTAGTGAACAGATGTGAACTTGGCTGCTTCTGCCTCTTCTGTTCATGGAGATTCCACACTCACGGGCTCTCTCTGGTCACCGGTTGCTTACCATGCTGTCATTTCTCTCTGAAGGGGGCATTGCTGCAGGAGGCAGTGGGAAGGGACGGGGAGCAAAACGCAAGCAGCAGGACGGAGGGACCACAGGAACAGCCAAGAAAACCAGAAGGTAAGAGGAAAGAGGGCATAGTGACACAATGATGAGCACCTTTAGCAAGTCGTACGTTGGTCAGAGGGACAGCTGCAGTTTTGATGCCTCAGTCTGCCTCCCATCTGTCTCTCTCTGCCCTTAGTAGATCTGTGGGGAGTCACACCATAACCCTGTGATGTTTTTGTGCGTCACCTGCTAGAAATATTTGAAGTAGCTGAGTACGTGCTCATTTCATGCCAGCTCTCTTGGGAGCAAAGTGCTGTGCAGGCTGTGACACTGCAGGTACTGCTCTGTAAGGTTGTACCGGGCTGTCCTGTCGCCGGACTGCAGCCACTTGGAGATGCCAACCTGTAGTTTCTGTGCTTCACAGCGACCCGTTGTTCTCTGCGCAGCGGCTACCGCCCCATGGCTATCCTCTGGAGCACCCCTTTAATAAAGATGGCTATCGTTACATCTTGGCTGAGCCCGACCCCCACGCTCCTGACCCAGAGAAGTTAGAGCTGGACTGCTGGGCAGGAAAGCCAATTCCTGGGGACCTCTACAGAGCCTGCCTGTATGAACGAGTCCTCCTGGCCCTGCACGACCGAGGTACGCAGCTGGCTGATCAGACATGTGGTGTAGCCAGCTCTTCTTATGAGGGGCCATCTCTCTAACCTCATGTTACACGTTACTGAGGTTGCACGTGATTGCTTTAAGAAGCATGAATGTTAAATGCATGTCTGTATGTTCACTTGTGTAGCGATATCAAAAGGCATTAGAAATCACAAATGAATTGTGAACCCGCTCTTATCTGCTGCAGCTCCTCAGTTGAAGATTTCGGATGACAGACTGACTGTCATCGGCGAGAAGGGCTATTCCATGGTACGAGCCTCACACGGAGTGCGGAAAGGAGCGTGGTACTTTGAAATATCCATGGATGAGATGCCTCCGGACACAGCTGCCAGATTAGGCTGGTCGCAGCCATTGGGTAAATAATTGTACCAAGTACTTGTAGCAGGCAGTGGTTTCTAACTAGTTCCTTCTTTTTGTTGTTGTTTTTCCCAGTAATTTAAGCCTCAGAAGAGGAAGTGGTGTTCAGCCTGACTATTTTGTCACTGCTTTACCAAGGGATAAACTCTTCCTGTAGGTGCTCTGAGCTGTGCAGAACTGCAGTACTGGCAGATCCTTTATGCTGCTGCATGCTTGGCCTTGCTCAACGCTTTAGTCACCGTATTTGTGCTAATGACAGTTGTGTTTATTAACTGAATGTAATTATTAGGCCAAAACATTAAGGGTTGTGCATATAGAAGTGTTTCTGATGCGATCTGAATGCATTGGTTCCTGCAGGGAACCTCCAGGCACCTCTGGGATACGACAAGTTCAGTTACTCCTGGCGCAGCAAGAAGGGAACCAAGTTTCATCAGTCAATAGGGAAGCACTATTCGTCTGGCTATGGCCAGGGAGATATCCTGGGCTTTTACATCAGTCTTCCGGAAGATACTGAGACTGCCAAATCGCTGCCTGATACTTACAAAGATAAGGTGAGATGTGGGCTTCGTTAACTGAAGAGGTGACTATGAGGACTAGTGGGAAACTGCGCAACCTCGTTTTTCCTCTCCTTGAGTGTGACCTTCCCAGCCTACCTCTGGGTGTCACTCTGCTTCACAGCAGGGAAGTCTGAAGTGTTGACTTCAAGAAAACAAAATACCCCCACCCAGAGGCTCTGCAGGGGAACGCTGCATGTGGCCTACTGAATGAGATCGCTCACATCTTGTTTCATCTACTCTTCCCCTCCTGGTTCTCAAATATTTGAGCTGTGTGAATCACTCTTCTTGGGTACTCTTGGCACAATAGGCACACCCATCCCAGAGCAGGGCTCCTGTAGGTCTGCCGTTCTTTAATGTCACTGTAGGTAACAGATTTTTGGATTATTTCTGACTTATTTTCCTAATATTTCAGGCTTTGATCAAATTTAAAAGCTACTTGTACTTTGAAGAGAAGGACTTTGTGGACAAAGCAGAGAAGAGCCTAAAGCAAGCACCTGGAAGCCAGGTAAGTTAAGCATTGGGAGGTGGAGTGGAAGGATGCAGAACTGAAGAGTGGTGAGCCTGCTGGGACTGGGTTTTCTGTGTGTTACTCACTTCTATTTAACGGCCACAAAGGGAGGCTGCTCATCAAAAGGAATACAAGTGAACTGACCAAACCAGCTGCATGCTTTGCCTGTAGTGTTCTTGCTGTCACTTAAGTATGTTAAAAATGTTTGGCATCAGGCAGAAGGGGAGTCACTGATAAGCTGCCTTTTGACAATTACTTTGTGGCTTACAAGTAAGGTCCTGAACGTTAGCATCAGTGGAAAAAACTTCTCATTTTACTTTCCAGATAATATTCTTCAAGAACGGTGTCAGCCAAGGCGTTGCTTTTAAAGACATTTTTGAAGGCGTTTATTTTCCTGCTATTTCTCTGTATAAAGGCTGCACGGTAAGTAACGTACTGTCAAACAAACTGCCTACGTCCAGCCATAGTTTTATTAATGCATGGAATGGACATGTTGGGAGGGTGTCAAGCAAGCCCAGTTAACTGCGCAAGGATGGGGAGTTGTTTTATTAAAACCAGTCTAGAGCAATGCAGCTGTTCACATGTGGGATTTAACTTTATTTTACTGAGTGAGTGCTGTCCTTTGGTGTGAGGATGTATGTCCATGTGTTCTTGCACAGGGTGCAGTTAAGCTCAGGAGTGTAAGAGGGTGAGGCCTGAAGAATTTTGCCTCTCTTTTTTCCTCACTTTTCTAATGCAAATGTCTTCCATAGGTTTCTATAAACTTTGGACCCTATTTCAAGTACCCACCCAGAGATATCACTTACCGGCCAGTAAGTAATGACTGAACTTCTGTTCCCCCCTACTTTGTTTAAATACCCTGGGGCTATCACTAAATGTGGTTGAAAATTTGCTATGGTGGGGAGGAGTAGATTTATAGCAAGCCCGGATCTGAGCCTCTTCAGGTTTTGCACTTGTAGCTTGATATTGCAGCTGAAAGGAATGTATGTAAAAATCTTGAAGGACAAATAGCATTAAAAAAAACAAAACAAAACACCTTTGAATAACTTTAAATATTTCATATGCAGACTATAAATCCCTGATTATGCCTGTGATAGCTTTTTAGTACAAGGCCTGACTTGCTGTTTAAGGAAACTGCAGTATTTTTGTCTCTGTTACTGTTTTCAGGAGGGACACAGTCCTCGAGTACAGGCACAGGGGTGGCACTGCCCCAACTGCTGTACAAACAGCAGTGGCCAGCAGGGCTTGTCCCTCTGTCCTGAGCCTGCGTGTCGTGAATCGAGCTAACTGCCTTTTGTTCCCCTTGCAGATGAGTGACATGGGCTGGGGTGCTGTGGTAGAACACACGCTGGCAGATGTTCTCTATCATGTAGAGACAGAAGTTGATGGCAGACGAAGCCCACCCTGGGAGCCTTAAGAAAATAGGTGCAGCTGTAACAGACCACGGACACGGTGGCTATCAAATCAAGTGGGTTTTATTCTAGGAGAAGGTGCATCACTCAGAACAATCTGTCAATGAACAAACACGATGAAGCCAATGCAGCTCTTGGTGGCAGGTGTTTTGTATGTATATTTGTTACCTGCTGAAGATTCACGCGCTACCCCTCTGCTGGAGTCTAAGTGAGTGCAGGTCTAGTATGTATTGTGCTATTTGTGAGCATCTCCCGGAGTCTTCAGTAACTTACAGCGTAGCTAGCTGAAGAAGCAACTATTGTGTTGAGATAACTTCTCACCTGATGTACTGGGGTTGTAACAGTCACTTTGCAGTGAGAGCAGGCTGCAGCTGGACCTACCTGCTGTCTGTATACGTGCAGAAGCAACATTGACACTTCTGCTCACCCGTGTTTGGCTAATTGTAAACAGCTTCCATCCAGAAGGATTGTGTTGTAACAAGACTACTGCATGTAAGACTGAAATTTGGGCTTCTGCCCAAACTGTATTTTTTTTTTTTTTTACATAAACTGGCAGCCAGTTTAAAAATAAACCTTTCTTTAAACTCTTACATTTTTGTCTTGTGATTTTTCTTCTGTTTAGGTATCTAGTTTCATTCGTAACCTGTAAACTCAAAGTAGCTACTTCAAATCTGAAGCTCTCCTCCAGCTAACTGCATGAAAGCATTGACTGTCTTTACAGGGACTCCTGCCAATGACCATCATTACAGAGCTTTGAATAAATAGTTTTCCTGTACAGACATGCATAATTATAATCAAATAAGTTAGAGCTGCTTCACTGGGGGAAAGGAGGGGAATAAATTTTAGGTTAAGTCCTGTGTTTGCACACTGAGCAGGTGCTGGCTGGCCCCGCCTTCTGAATCAGGCTCCTGGGACCTCCCTAATAACTAATTAGCCAAGGCCTTTAATAGCAGACATTACTAATAAAGTGTTAACTGATGCAGAAGGCCAAGCCAGCACATGCTGTATGTGCAAACACAATACCTGAAGGGAGTAAAATTTCAGGTTGTCCTGCACGTGCACTCAGAGCCTGTGCTGGCTGGGCTCGCCTTCTAAATCAGGCTCCTGGGAGCTCCCAGCTAATTAGTTAAAGCTTTATTAGTAATGTCTGCTATTAGAGGCCTGGCTTGTTACAACAGGCTGGAGTTAAACTGCATCTGACTTACCTAATTACCAAGATCCCTACTTTTACCCCTGAACAAAGCATTAAATACTAGTCCGTGCAGAAAGGAGGGCGGCTGCTGCCCGGGGCTGGGCGCAGTCAGCAGCTCACGGCCACCGTGCGGGCCAGGCGCTCCCGGAGGTGGTTGGCGAAGTCCACCTGTGTCTGGGACAGAACCTGGTTGATGATCGTCTTCGGCAGCCAGCCCTAGGGAGGAGCAGACAGCAGCCTGTTAGTGGGACTCACCACGGACGTAACTCTTGCTTTTAGGGGGAAATAGTTCCCTGTGGAGCTTACCTTCAGGTCAATGCTAAGCAGCCATATCAACTTGGTTTGCGAAGGGTCGCCGGCCACCGGGCGCAGGATCATGCAGGTGGGACCATTCTCAGCTCTACAAGGGCAGCAGCATGTTAAAAACCAACTTCTGACTTAACCTCAAAAAGCGCTGAAGCACTTAATTTATTAAATTAGGATTTCCTTCGCCATTTCTGCCTTCCCCAAAACAAAACTCCCTTTGCTACTGAAACATGCACCACAGCAAGGCCGAGCCCATGCTGGGATGTGAATTTGATGTTCATGAAGCACTCCAAATGTCTGCTAAGCGAGCACAAGAGGCGGTTACCTCACGAAGCCCTGCTGCTCTGGCATGGCCCCGTAGGTGGTGGCCATGCCGGCCAGGACGCAGGTGGAGCCGCGCCGCTTGGCGCACCGCACGCTGACAAAGTCCCGCGGCCCAACGATGTTCCCGGGGGTGGCAGCTGCCTTCTCGTGGGTGATCACCGTGTCTTTTCCAATCTTCTGCAGAATCTGGACGGTACAAATCGTAATGTGAGGCATTTATGGCAAAAAAGGGCTACAGGTAGCTAAAAGATGGCTTTTGATGGCTGCTTGTAGCCAGAGGCATGCTCTCGCAGCAGCTCAGCTTACAATTTCTCTCATCTGCTTTATCCTGGAATATAGAACATTATTGCCAGATTTCGATACCCAAAAAAAGGCAGGCACGTCTCTTAATGCTTTCAGACAAGCTGTGGAATAGCAAGGTGCTCGTCCCTGCTATCGGGTGCTGCTATTTCTCCTCCACTAACACCACAAACCACAGCAGAGCTGGGCTGCTGCCACACAGCAAAGAGCAAGTGCATTTCCTGCAGAATCGGTAACAACCGGCCCTCCCTCTGCACACAAGCTGCTCTTCTGAAATAACAGTGTGATTACCACAAAACAGGCAGTATGTCTGAACTAGGAAACATCCAAACTAGAAGTCCATCCCCAAGGAATGGGCGGAAAAACCCCTGCTGTGCTGTGCAAAGTGATTCCCCAACCCCTGTAAGGCCACGTGGAGCAGCGGATGGATCTGAGGGGGTCAGAACGGAGCCTGGCACCCCCCCCGTGCAGGCACCCGCTCCCTACCTTGACCTCCTTGACGCTGGGGTTCCAGTCTCCCATCTGCTCCATGTTGTCCACCAGCTCGCTGTACACCGCGTCCAGGGGCTGGTCCACCACCACCTCCAGGCGGAACACCTTGCCCACGTCAGGCAGCACCTTGCTCAGCACTTTGTCTCCGTTGTCCTGCCGAGGGGAAGGCAGGGTCAGCACCACCAGGACAGGACCGCCGCCTGCAGCAGGACCACCCCGGCACAGCTTACCACCACCGTCTCCGTCTTCCAGCCGTCCTGATCCCCGAGGATGCTGAGCGATTTCTGCAGGGCTTCCTCCCCCTGCTTGATGTAAGACATCTCCGCCTCGCTGAAGGGCTTCTCCTCCAGCCTCGAGCCTGGGAGGCGGCGGACAAAAGCCAGGAGGGAGCGTAAGAACATTACAACGGGCTAAGAGTCCTAATACCAGATAAGCTTTATCTACACCAAATAGACTTCGCAGTGCCCAGGGGCTCAGGGGCTCAGCTCAGCTCCCCCAGCCCGCGCTTGCCGTGCACTTAGCGCACCCACGAGCTGCACACGAGCAGCTTTGCTCCAGCCAGACCCCGAGCACCAACCCCTAAGGGCCAAAATGCAGCAGGAGGAGGCAGTCCCACCCCGCCTGTCACTTACTGAGCAGGGAGCTCCTTCGTCGGACCTGGTTAATCCACGCGCCGGGCCCCGCGCTGCGGCAGGCCAGCCGGCTCAGCTCCTGGCTGATGGCGACCGCGGCTTGTCGGCGGAGACCTGGGGCAGAGAGGGCATCACTGAGCCATGCCGGGCGTTTGTCAGGCTGTGCTTCTCTCCTTTAAGCATACAGCCCTGAGAACCAACCCTCTGTGTGACTCCTTTCACCCCCCGCCACCGCTTGCTGCCCCCGTGCCATGGGAGCACAGGAGCTGCGTGGGCTCTGCTCCGAGCCCAAGCTGTGCACGGGGAGCTGATGGCACGAGCAGGTGCCCAGGAAAGGCTGTAGGAAATGGAATACGAGCACGAGATCCTGACAGCCAAGGGGCTGTTACCTACAGCTGCTCCTCCCGGGCTCCAGAGCAAGAAGCCTGCAGTGGGCTAAGCGCTCCCGCAGCGCTCCCATAGAGCGGAGGCGCAGCCACGCTGGAAACGGCGCCCAGCCCTCCTCCATCAGCCCCAGAAACACAGCCAGCAGCAAAAAGGGGTCCCGGGGACCAAAATGCACCACCCGGGGACCGCAGCCCCCCGTGCCCTCACCGGTCATGTTGCGCAGGTGGCGGTAGGAGATGGCAGCGCACAGCTTGAAGGTGGCGGGCAGCATCTCCGCGGTCGGGGCTGGCGTCTGCGCGGCGAGAGCTCCTCTGCCCCAGCCCTCTGGATGCTCGGCCTTAAATACGCCCGCTGAAGGATGCTGGCTTGTCAGCAGGGAGATAAGAGCCGTCACTTACGGCAGGGCCCCGGGGGCCAAGGCCAGCCCCCTCCCCGCACAGCTGCCGGGGGCCGCAGGTCGCCCATGGGCCGGGCACCAGGCGCACGCTCGCGGCCTCGTGCAGCCAGACCCAGCCCGGGCCATGGCACAGAGCCCACCGTGCCCGGCCCCCCGACACAGGATGGGCACCTCACACCCGTTACCGGGGCCAGAGTTTGTGGGACTGCCTCTGAGGGGTCTGTGCGGGGAGCAGCAGGCACCCCCCCGGGCTCCAGCACCCCGCGGCTCCAAGCCGGGCACAGCCCAGCAAGCTCGGAGCCCCCGAGCAGCCCCGAGCCCCCTGCCCGCACCGAGGGGCAGCCCCGGGTCCCCCCTGGGGCCGGTTATCTGCGGGTGGGCAACGGCGGAGCAGCGATAACACTCAAGGATGAAATGACATTTCTGGGATGAGTTACGGCCCCGGAGACGAGCGCTCCCGAGCCCCCGTGAATCACCAGCTGCTTCCTTTGACGTCAACTCCTGCACCCTCCTGCGGGGAACCTGACCTTCCTCCTCCTCGCTGTTGCAACAGCTTGGCCCAGGGGGAGGTCAGCTGCTCGCTGCGCCAGCAAAGGACACCCCGAGCCCCCCAAAATGGGCTGGGGGCACCTGGGGAGTCCTGGGCAGAGCCCCTGGGGTGGTCGGCCCTGCTGGTCCCCCCCTACCTGCGCTGGGTCAGCTCCGGGACGGCTGCTCTCCATCACCACGTGTGGGACACGGCCACCACCTGCACGCAGGAGCGAACAAATTTGCTTTCCACCCATGCCACGGGAGGCACCTTGTGTTTGTGTAACTGGATGGAGGCACTGGTGGCACTGGGAGGAAGCCAGAAGCCGTGTGCCTCCCTCCCCAGTTACTGCAGCAGCACTGGGGAGCAGCAGCCCCCTCCGGGGGGTGCAGGGAGCCCCCCGTGCCCGGAGGCAGCCGGGGCTGTTGTTATCCCAGCCCGAGCAGCCGCTGCCGCACACAAGGCCTCGGCACAAGGACGCGCTCTTGTTTTTGAGAAGAGCCAAAACAGAGCCCGGGCAGAGCCACCCCTTCGGCTCCGGGGCTGTGCCAGGAGGGCACCGAGGGCCCTTGGGGGGGACCTGGAAAATTGGGGATGTCCCCGGGCTGCTCACCAGCTCCCCGATGCCGGGTCACCATCTCCTCTGGATGTCCCCTGGGGGTCCCACGGTGTCACCATGCCATGGGTCAGCAGAGCCTGCAGGGAGGGAGAGGGACCCGCAGCCCCCCACGCCCCAGAGGCACCGGGATGGGAAAGCCCCCAGGGTGCTGGGGGAAGGGGAGCAGCGGGGAAGGGGAGCAGCGGGGCCGGGCTTCGTGCCTGCTGCACCCCAGCACCCAACTCGCCACAGCTCTCCGTCGGGGCAGGAGGAGCAGAGCTGCTCTGCCCACGCAGGACACGGCCCCAGCCACAGCCCCACCTGCCCAGGCCCCCAGCTGGTGATGTTGGGATGGATCCTGCGCTGGGAAAAGCACCCAGACCCCCCCAAACCCCCGTGGGGTGCAGGAAAAAGGGAGCTGAGCTGCACAGCAGCCGCCCCTGAGCAACCATTTGGGAGCCCCCCACCCCAGGGATGGGGGCTTCGCTCACCCACCCCCCGACACCACCACACCAAGGCGCCACGCAGCTCAGATCGCAGCTTTTCGCTCAAAAACGCAGGTCCAGGCGCTCAGCGTACAAATATTTACAGCTCTTTACAAATGTACAAAACCCAAACCGAACGCAAACCCGAGGCACAGGAGCCGGAGGGGATGGGGGGCCCCCCCGCGCACCGTACAAAAATAAAGGACGTCTCTGCTGGGGGGCTCAGCTCTGCACGGGGTCCTGGCCCCCCCCCAGCGCTGTGGGGCCCAGCCCCACGTTGGCAGCACCCCCACACCCCGTGAGCTGCTGCCCCCCGCACGAAAATTCCCTTTTCTGAGCCCATTTCACATTCTGGCGGCTGTCGGTGGCTCAAGCAAGAGGGGACGAGGCTGTGCCCCCCCCCAGAAGGTCCCTCCCCACGTCCCCAGCCCGTGCAGGACCCCGGGGTGCTCCCAGCCCCCCCGCTCCAAGGCTGCTTTGTTTCTATTTGGAGAGCTCAGATAAACCCGCGGCCCCCCCGCACCCGCAGAGGTCGCGCTCGGAGCTGGCGATAAGATAAGGCCGGCACTGCCCCGGGCTCAAACGCAGCAAAAATGGGTGCTGCCGCTCACGGCACCTGCACCCAGCCCTGGGGTGGGGGGAGAGGAGCCCCCAGGGTGCCCTCGGCAGGTGCTGACCCCCAAAAAACAGGCAGCTGGGGGGGCTGGGGGAGAGGGGCTGGGATCTGCTTCCCCCCTGCGCCCCTCGGCCACCGCGCTCGCCAGCCCCGGGCAGCCTCTGTCCCAACCTCTCCTCCGCGAGACCCCGGCCCCGGCAGCCCCCGCTGCGGTCCGAGGTGGCCCTGAGACGGCGAGGAGGGGGTGAGGAGGGGGCTCGGGGGGTCCCTGGGGATGGAAGAGCAGGGTCAGGACGGTGCCGGTGCCGTGCTCCGGGCTTGGCAGGCGGCGCCGGCCGCGGGGAGGTGCGAGTTCGTGGCTGCCGGCTGCGGGGACGGCACGGGGGCACCGATGGGGCAGTCGGCCGGCTGGAGGGACAGAGGGACAGGGGGACAGACGGACGGTGAGATGAGGGGGACGGGGAGCCGCAGGGCAGCCCCAGGACCCCAGCGCTTACGTGGCGGCGGAAGAGGCGCTGCAGGAGGCTGCGCTTGGGGGGCTCGGGCAGCTGCCTCCAGTCCAGGTCCGGGGAGCGGGTCCCGTTGGGTCCGAAGACGTTGAGGTCCTTGAAGCACTCGGTCTCGATCATCTGGGGGGGCAGAGGGGGGCTCAGCGGGGTCGCGGAGCCGGAGCTGAGCCCCCTGTTCATTGGGGACCCTCCCCACACCTCGTTCTGCCAGGGGATGGAGACGCTGCCGGTGGCAAACTTGGCGTAGAAATCGTTGTCGGCTTGGTCCAGGTTGACGCCTTTCACGGTGGAGAACTGCTCGATGTCCAGCACGTCCTTGCAATACACGGCCCGGGGCTGGAGGGCCCAAAGTGCCATCAGCTGGGGGTCTCATCCACCCCCCCCCAGCCCCACGGCACCCGCACGGCCTGGAGCCTTACGTCTGGCACGAAGGAGGGCTTCGTGATGCCGGCCTCCAGGCGCTTGAAGTTGATGGTCCTGAAGAAGGGATGGCGCTTCACCTCGGCGGCCCCGTCCGCCCCGCAGCCCAGCCGCTGCTGGGGGTCCTTGGCCAGGAGCTGGGGAGGGGGACGGGCGGTCAGGGGTGGGGGTGGCGGAGAACCCCCAACCCCACGGGGACCGGCGTGCCCCCAGCTCACCAGCGTGCAGATGGCCCGGGCGTCCTCGCTGAATTTATCCGAGTAGTGCTCCTGCTCCTCCTGCACCCGCTTCTCCACCTCCTCCCGCTTCACCCGCTCCTTGCGGGCGCGGAAGGGTGACTGCCCCGCGATCATCTCGTACACCAGGCAGCCCAGGCCCCACCAGTCGGGGCTGAAGGCGTAGCGCTCGTTGTTGATCACCTCGGGGGCTGCAAGGCACGGCCACGGCCCCGCACCCTCAGTGGCCATACACAGCCACCGCCCCCCCCCGTGCCCACCACGGCCCCACACCTCACCCATGTAGCCCACGGTGCCCACGCGGCCCCGGATCGTCTCGCCCTCGGGGATCTTGATCGCCAGCCCCAGGTCGGAGATCCTGATGTGGCCTGAGGCAGGGAGGGGTTGGGGGGGGCCCATCCCATGGCCCCTGTGCGCCCTCCCCAAAAACACACCCAGGGGCCCCCACGTTGCCTCCACGGGGGCGCACGGAGACCCGGCCCCAAAGCCAGGAGTGCAAGCAGAGCCCGACCCCGCGGGTCTCCTCCTCACCATCATCATCCAGCAGGATGTTCTCTGGCTTCAGGTCCCTGCAGAACGGACAGACGGACAGCCAGACGGACGGCTCAGCAGGGAGCACCCCGGCCATCCAGCCCCGCGTGCCCCCCGCCGCCCCCACCTGTAGACGATGCCCTCCTGGTGCAGGTGCTGGAGGCCGCAGCAGATCTCGGCCGCGTAGAAGACCACGCGCTCGTCCTCGAAGCCCGGGTTGCCCATGTTGTAGATGTGGAACTTGAGGTCGCCGCCGTTCATGATGGTCAGCACCAGGCACAGCGCGTCCTTGGTCTCGTAGGCGTAGGCCAGGCTCACCTGCGCGCCACCGTCAGCCCCCGGCCCCGCCGAGCCGCCCCGCGCCCCGGGGTGCCGCACTCACCACGAAGCGGCTGTTGACCTTCTCCAGGATCTGCTTCTCGTTCAGGGCCATCGCCTCCCCCTTCCGCTTCTTGATCCGCTTCTTCTCCAGCTTCTTGCAGGCGTACATCTTCCCCGTGGCGCGCACTTGGCAGGCGCACACCTGGGGCAGGGCGCACCGGGGTCAGCACCCCGGGGACCCGGCCCCGCGCCCTCCTCCCGCCCCGGCCGCACCTCTCCGAAGCCGCCCTTGCCCAGGATCCGGTACTGCCGAAACGTGTCCTTGGTGACCGACTGCCTGCAACACGGCCCCGTGCGTCAGCCCCGCTCGGTGCCAGCCCCTCGCCCCCCTGGGTGCCCCCCGCTCACCTCTCCAGGTACTTCCACTGCAGGAAGCGGTCGAAGTACATGCTGTCCAGGTAGTCAGCGAAGGGCGCCCTGCTCAGGTACTGGCGCAGGGGGCTGCGGGGACACCAGGGACGCTCAGCAGCCCCCATGGGGACGCCCACCCTGAGGCTGGTCCCCAAGACGGAGGGAGGAGGGTGCAGCGGGGCCGGGACTCACTGCAGGCAGCTGCTGAAGAGCTCTTTGCAGGGGCTTTTCTGCAGCTCTTCCAGGCACCGGCTGACGTGGGCCTGGCTGATCTCGGGCAGGTAATCGGGGGACTGCGGGAAGCAGATGGGGCTGGGGCGGGCGGGCACGCAGCCAGCAGGGGACACGCGGCCCCGCTCCTGGCCCCTGCTCCAGGGACACCCCCCCCGGGCTCACCTCCTGGTGCAGGAACCTGCGGATGATCTCCTCGCCCATCTCCTTGCGCTTCTCATCCGGGGCCAGCTCGTAGTCCGCCTGGGGAGGAGGGCGTTGGGGACGGGCAGCACCGAGCCCCCAGCACCCTGGAGCAGCCCTGGGACAAGCGACCCTGCTGCAGGCACCCACCAACCCCACAACCATCCCAGCAACGGGGAGCACAGCCCGTTTGGTGATGCTCCTGCTTCTGACTCCCCAGCACCTGAAGTCTCCTCCTGGCATCGCTCCCAGCCCCGCAGCACCCCCAGGTCCCCCCCCGTGAGCCCCTTACCGCAGCGTCCAGGAAGCGAATGCAGCGCAGGAGCTCCGGCCGCGTCTCGCAGAACTGTCGGAAGAGCAGGCGCCCGATGGGCTGCTTCTCGCACAGGCTGCCGTAGTCCGGCTCTGCAAGGGGCAGCGGGGACGTGCCACCACCACGCGGTGCCAGCGCGGCCTCACACCGTGCCCCCTGGCTCATCCGGCACAGCGGTGACCCAGCGTTGTGCCGCTGCTTTTGGGGACACCTCCCCAATTCCCTCGCCGGGGACAGCTCCGTGCCGAGCCCCAAAACGCCTGCTCCCCCCGGAGCTCACCCAGGCCTCGCCGCAGCTCGTTGCACTGGCTGATGTGGGGGAAGCGCAGGATCTCCCTCCACTTCTTGCTCCGGCCTTTGCGCTTGCCACCGCCACCTGCGGGTGGATGGGAGGGAGAGGAGGTGATGCTGGGGGGCACGGGCACCATTTTGGGGTCTTCCCTTCATCCCGCTGCTGCTGCGCCCTGGAGACTTGGGGGACACGAAGCCCCGTTGCTCTCACACTTAGCAAAAGCCGCGCAAAATCTAAATTCACGTGGGAAAAACAAAACTTCGGGCTCCACCAGGGACACGGAGAGGGCACCCTGACACCAGAGACAGGGCTCTGACCGCAGCAGAGAGCCCCGGTCCTGTTCCCGGCCCCTGCCCGGTTTGGGGCCCCGTGCCCACCTCGGTGGGGCGGGCAGGGCCCGGAGGGGCGCAGGCTTCCTCCCTGAACAATGCCGCGTCCCGCGCGGGCTCCCTGCCGTAAACATCTGGTTTCCTTCTCTCCCCAGCGCGCGGGGCCTGCGAGCGCCCGGCCAGATCCCGCTCGGTCCCCGATGGGGACGGGGATGGGGACGAGGAGGGGGCAGCGGCACGGCCCCGCTGCAGCCGCTCCTCCCGGGCAGATACTTGGCGCGTGAAGTCATCCCTGCAGGGACCTGACATCAGCGCGGCTCCCAGCTGGTGGCCGGCCAGCGCCGCCCGCCCCGGTGACGCCGAGCCGAGCCCGCGGGACGCCGCTGTGCCGGGCTCCGGCATTTCGGCGGCCCCGGGGAGGCGGCCGGGCAGAGCTTCCTGCAGGAATCAGCGCGCTTCCTCCGGCAGGAATCACCCCGCGTCAGCCAGCGGGAAGGGGGCAGCCGGCACCGCGCACCCAGCGCATCCCCGCAGCGTCCCCCTGGCTCTGTCCCCCGCCTGCCAGGGCCAGGAGGGGAGAAAAACGCCCTAAGATCTGGGCAGAGCGTGCGTGCCTCGTCTCGTAATAAAGTTATGTTATTTTACATGTTTTGGGTGCATTTTGAATGGGAAAGGCCGCACGGGGCACACCTGCCCTGCCACTGTGCACAGCCCAGACTGCGTCCAGCAGGGTGGCATCAGGAGGGGACACACACCGGGGACAGCCAGGGAGCACGTGGAGAGCCCCACGTCCAACAGAACCACGGCCACAGCGACAGGACAGCACCGGGGCACGGCCACCCTGACTCCCACCAGGGCAAGCGGCCCAAAGGGGCTGCGATCAGCCCTGCACGCCTGCAGGACACGGCCAGGGAGCAGCCGGGCAGGTGGCGAGGTGGCCCCACAGCTCCCCACACCCCGCTCAGCGGGGATGTCCCGGGGTGGAGGTGCCCGGCCCCAGTGCTGCACGGGGACCTCGTCAGCTGGCAGCAGAGATAAGAGGAGAAATCAGCGCCGGGCACACGAGAAACCCCACGAGGAGCCTCCCTGCTGCCGGGCTGACCTCCGCCACGTGAAAAGCTGTCGAAAGCAAAATCAAACTGCTCCCCTGCGGGAAGGAGCCCACGTACCACATGGCGAGGCATACGCACCAGGAGGGGTGTTACACCAACAAAGCTGCCGGCAGGGAAAGCCCCAACCGGCCCCACGCTCAAGGCCCCGCAGCTCCCAGCCCCTGCCCGAGCAGCCCCAAGGGGTTGGGGTCCCACCACGGGCACCCCTCTGCCCGGCACCCCCAGGAGCAGGCGGCTCAGCCCCAGCCGCCCCCAGTCGCTGCTCCTCTGTGTCTTGGCACCGACCTCCTCCTCCAAGGGACTCCGCACGCAGGACGTCGCCGGCTCAGGGTGAGCCATAAAGAGTTCCTCCCTGCCCTGTTATCTCCTCGCTGCTTACAAACTCCTGGGTTATTTACCCCGGGCACTTCCGCGGGCGGCCAAGCCTGCGGTTCAGAGGAACTCCTCCCGGCGCTGGGAGCCTCCGGGGATTTCGGCTCTGCTGGGTGGCAGCAGGGCCACGAGGCCAACCCCAACCTACAGCCGGGGCAGGTCCAGCCGTCCCCATCCCTTTGGAGGTGCAGAGATGCCCCCAGGCCCGCCGCCCCCACCCTGCCGAGCCCCCTCCCCAGCAGCGCCCACCCGGGGGTTGGAGCGATTCCATCAGCTGATCGCTGCCGGGACGAAACCCCCCGGGGTGTGGGGAGGCGCGGGGCAAGGGGACCCCGGCACCTTCCAGCCCCCGGGGCGCAGGGGCCCCATTTCCCCCCCCAGCACCGTGGGAGCGCCCGGCCCGGCGCCGTTTTCCCCGACGTGAACCCGGGGCGGGCGCTCCCGAGGGGCCGAGCCCCGCTCGCAGCCGCCCCCCAGGGCCGCTGGCGCCGCCTCGCCGAGCGCAGCCCCCGGTGTCCCCCCCCCGAGACCCGACGGCACCGGGCAGCGCCGAGCCAGGGCGGCGGCGGCGCCGCTTGTGCGCCCCGGGGGCCGAGCCCGGTACGGAACAACCCGGCCCGGCCCCGGCCCTCGCCCCCCCGGGTTTGGGGCCAGCCCCCCCCAAAGGGACCCAAAGCGGCCGAGGGGGGGGGTTCGGGCACCCGCCGCCCCCTGCGCTGCTCCCGGCCCGGAGCGACCGACGGACGGACGGACCGACGGAGCGGCCCTGAGCCCTGGGGGGGGGACCGGGAAGAAGCGGTGGGGGGCACCGGACCGCTCCAAGAGCCCTGCCCCGGGACACGGACACGCAACCGGCCGGGCGGACACACGGACACGCGGCTCCCCCCCCGCCGCCGCCCCGCCCGGGGGCACCGGGACGCGCCCCCGGCCCCGCCGCCGCCTCCCCCCGGCCGGAGCGGAGCGGAGGGGCCGGACCGGGGCGGGGCGGGGGGGACCCGAGGGGGCCGGGACGGGGCCGGGGGGGACCGGGGGAGACCGGGGGGACACGGGGGGGGTCCGGGCTCGCCCCTCGCTACCTTCGCGGGCCTTCAGCAGCACGGTGTTGGCCACGATGTTCTCCAGCTCCATGGCGCGGCGGGGGGCGGCAGGGGGCGGCGGAGCCCCCGAGCTCCAGCCCCGGCCCCGGCGGCGCGGGGCGGGCCGGGCGCCTCCCGCCGCCCCCGGGCTGCGTCACGGCCGTGACGTCACGGGCCGCCCCTTGGCGTCACGCCTTATGTAAGGGCAGCGCCGCCCCCCCCCCCCGGGACCCCCTCCCGGCACCGGGGCTCCTCCCGGCACCGCAGCTCGGGGACCCCCACCCAGGGGCTGCGCAGCCCTCGCCCCCCTGCCCCAAATTCCCTCCCCTCCGGGCACGGCGACCCCCTCGCGGCACCGGGACCGGAGCCGGTGCCACGGAGCCCGACGCCCCCCCCCGGTCACCCCCCGGCCGGTGCCGTCCCCGAGCCGAGCCCCGGGAGCCGCGCGGTGCCTCCGGGTTTGTTTTCTTCCCCCCCAGCCCTCAGCGTTTCCGTGTCTGCGCCTTCCCTCGGGCCGAGCTCCCCCTGCAGCCCTCGGAGCACGGCCACGGCCTCGGGGTGCAAACGGCCCCGGGGGGGCTGCCCGACAGCGGCCGGACCCAGCCCCAGCCCCTTCGATGCTGGGGGCTTTTCCAGCTCCCTTTGTGGCAGCGCTCACCCCACTCACAAAGGAAGCAGCGTGTTTGGGAGAAATCCGCTCCCCTCGCCCCCCAGCTCTGCTTCTCCCTGCCCGCACACAGCAGAGCTCCCGGCTGCTGCCCAAAACCCAGCGTGGGGAGGGCGCTGCCTTACCCCCAGGTACCCAAAAACACCCAACTCGGCTCGACCCCCACCTCTCCTACCTGCCCGACCTGTGCCAGCTCCACCAAGGCACCGAATTTTGGAGATGCCTCGGGAGGAATAGGGACTGATGGTGCTGGGGGCGGGGGCAGCCCAGGTGAGGCAGCTCTGTCATTAGCAGGGAATTAGCAGGGAATTAATTGCAGCTGCTGGGAAGGAGCCGCACCCGGGGAGCAGGGGCAGAGCCCTCAGGGTGCTGCCCCCGGGGGTCTCACTTGGAGCTTCCATAGGAGCAGGGGTCCCCTCGCTGCCCCGGCACCCCATGGGGTGGGGACCCCGCTTGAGGTCAGCACAGGACAGGTCCCACGTGCCAGCATCCCAAAAAAAAATGAGGAACGTGCCCAAAACACAGCCCAAACCGCTGCTGTTGAGATCCAGGATTTATTTACACGTCGGGGGGGAACTCTTACCCAGAGTCACATGAGGAAAAAACAAACAAAAAGACCCGAGGGAATCGCCTCGGAACAGACCCTCCCTCGCTCACCAGAGCGTTTCATCGCCTCAGAGGGCAGCCCAACGCCATCGCTCCTCCTTCTCCACGCGGAGGAACCAAAACCATGATTTTTTAAGTTGTCTGCGCCACAGAAAACATAATCATGAGATAAAGGCAGCCTTCCCGGGGAGCTCCATCATCAGCACGCGGGCGGGCGGCCCCCCAGCCCCGCCGCGGGGGACGCGTCCGTGGCGGCCCCGTTAGTACTCATCCAGGGTGTCCGCGCGCGGCACCGCGAGGCCCCGCTCCTTCAGCGCCTGCACCTTCAGCTTCTCCGACTCCTGCTTGGCCTGCAGCTCCAGCCGCTGCTCCTCCAGGATCTCCTCGATGGAGACCTGCTGCAGCGGCGTGTCGCTCTCCTTCTCCAGGTCCTGCAACACAAAGCGTGGGGTTGGCACCGTCGGTGACACCGGGCTCTGCGCTCCCGGCACCGCGGGCGCTGCTGCACCCGGGACGTTTGGCTCCATCTGGTGCCCAGGTCCCTGGAGCAGGAGGGTCCCTGGGGCGAGCAGCCACGGCAGGGTTTGCCTCCCAAACCCGGGGTGGGCTCCGTGGTGGGTCCCAACCTCGTATTTGATGCTCGGGGCAAAGCCACCTCCACGCGAGCCACCAATGTGCCCGGAGGGGGTGAAGTCGGGGCAGCCCCTGAAGGTCCGAGGGCAGAGATGGAGGCACCGCCGGGGTGGGGGCAAGCAGGGAACCACCCCCAGCAACACCGAGTGCCGGCAGCTGGGGGCACCTGGATTTTGGGGCAGGCTCCTGCGGAGCACCCAGCACGACACAGAGGGACAAAGTGACACCAGACGGGACAGCAGCCGCCCCCCCAGCACCCCTCGGGGCTCCCCTGAGTTCGGGGCCAGCAGGGAGGTGAGCGCTGTCCCCAGGCTGTCCCCACAGCTCCATCCCCCCCCCGTCACCCCCATCACTTACTTATTACTTACTATTTCCCCCAGCAGGACGACGTTCTCGCCCCTGACGACGAAGATGCCCCGGGGGATGTCCCCGTACTTCTTGCCCACGTGGATGCGCTCCACGGTCTGGTGCAGCACCAGGTTCGCTGCAGGAATTACGAGGAAAAAAAATTAAAAATGAGAAAAAAAATAAAAATCACGTTTTCATTGCAATTTATGGCTGAAAAGAGCAGTCCTGGGCAGCAAACCCCGGGCTGTGTGGCCGAACTGTGCCACGGGAGCAGCCTCAGCCCAGGGGGTGGGAACAGAGAGAAATACCGAAAATTGCCCAATTTACAGGAAGCCCCCCAAAAACCCTGAACCCCAGCAGCTGGGGACTGTGCAGGCTGGCAGGGAAGGAAGGGGCGACCCTGCAGCCCCGGCCGGGGCCGGGATCGGTGACCCTGGGGACGCTGACACCGGGTGCCCCCCCCCCACCTCCCGGTGACCGGCACGAACCCCCCCCCCCCCCCCCCCCCCCCCGTGTCCCCCCCGTGTCCCCCCGTACCGACCCCCCCCCGTGTCCCCCCCGTGTCCCCCCGTACCGAACTGGTCGATGCTGCGCAGGAAGCCGATCAGCGTCCGGCCGTCGCGCAGCAGCACCAGGTGCTTCTCTGCGGGAAACGGGAGTCAGGCGGAGACCCGGTACCGGGGGGGGGCCCGGTAACGGCGGGGGGCAATGCCCGGTACCGGGACCCCCCCGGGGGATGGGGACGGGGCTGGGGGCAGGGACCCGGCTGCCCCCACGGGGAGCGGTGCCTATGGGGGAAGGGGGCAGCCAGCACCGGGGATGGGGGCATCGGGGGGTTACCGGGGGGCACCGGAGGGTTACCGGGGGTCAACCGGGGAGTTACCGGGGGGCACCAGGGGATTACCGGGGACATCTAGAGGTTAAGTGGTGGGCACCGAGGGGTTACCGGGGGGTTACTGAGGGGCACCGGGGGTCTACCGGGGGGTTACCGGGGGTCAACCGGGGGGTTACTAGAGGTCAACCGTCCCGGTGCCCGGTGCCCGCTGCCGGGCGGCACTCACTGTCGATGTCCTGGATGAGGCTGGCCGTGCCCGGCATGTAGTTCATGGTGCCGGTGCCTCGGCGCCGAGCGGAAGCGCCGCCATGCGCCGCGGGGACCGCCCCGGAACCGCCCCGCGGCACCGAGCGGGGGGGGCGCTGCGCCTTTAAGAACCGCGCCGAGCCTTGCGCGCGGGGAGCCCGCCCATTGGCCGAGCCGCGGCGGGCGCCGCCGCTCATTGGCTGAGCCGCGGGGAGGGGCGGGGCCGGGCGGCGGTCATGGAGCCCCGCGGTAGCGCCGCGCCCTGGGCCCCGGGGCCGCCGGCGGGGCAGGTACGGGGGGGGCGGGGCCGGGACCGGGGGAAGGGGGCGGGGCCTTGATCGGGGGGCGGGGCCAGGCGGGGGCCGGGGGGCGGGGCCGAGGGGGTCCCGGGGGGACCGGGGGGGTTCGGGGGGTCCCGGCCCGGTGCCCGCTGCCCCCGGGGCTGTGCCCGGTGCCCGGGGCCGCTCGTTTTTGGGGGTTTTTGGGGGTTTTTGGGGTTCCCGGGGTTCGCAGCCTCCCCCCCGGCGGCAGCTCCCGGGCCGAGGGTTCCCCCCCAGGTGCTACCGGGGGCTCGCTGGTGGCTCGGGGCGGCCCCGGTGTCCCGGGAGTGTCCCGGGAGCGCCCCGGGCACGGCGCGCAGGGAGCGGCCCCCCCCGGGCGGCATCGCCCCGCGGTGCGTGCGTGGGGACGGGAGGAGGAAACGGAAACCTGCCGCTTCCCGGGGCGTTTGGCACCTCCCGGTTTCGGTCCCGGGGCTGAGCCTCCCGGCAGCTCCCCCCCGCCTGTCCCCGTTCTCCTCGGCAGGGCATGGACTCCCCGTACAGCACCGGAGCCTACAGCGCCCCGCACCCCCCGGCCGCCCCGCACTACCCCGGCCTGCCCCAGGCTCCTCGGGGGTTCGGCTCCTCGGGACCCCCCCGGAGCCCCTACCCCGGGGAGCCCCCCGCCAGGTACCGGCCCCCGTCTCCCGCTGCTCCCTGGGGCTACGGCACGGCGGACAGCCTGGAAGGGGCCTCGCTCCGGCGGCAGCACGGCCCCGGGTACTCGCCCCCGCAGGTAAGAGGCAGCCGTGGGGGGCGAGAAGTTTGGTGGGACCCCGGCGGAGGGGAGGGGAGGGGAGGGGAGGCCCCCCCAGTGCCCCCTCTGATGGGATTTTGGGGCCTTAAATGGCTTTAATGTCCCCAAAAGCTCGTCCCTATAAATACCCGTGACTGCCCCTCTCTCCACTCACCCCACAGTTTGGGGGGCAGCAGGCAGCGGGTGGCAATCCCAATGCTGCGGCTCACCAGAGGTGTATGGGGGGGCTGCGGGCACCCACGGGGTAACGCCTGTCCCCCCCCCCCTCCTCCCGCAGACCCCCGGGATGCCGGTCCCGCAGTACCCGTACGGAGACGGCCACCTCGGGGCCACCCCGCAGGGACCGCAGCCCCGGCCCCAGGAGGACGCCTGGGCTCCCCCCGCCGCCTACGGGGCGCAGCCACGGAACGCCTGGACCACGGCGCACGGGAACCCCTTTGGCACCGACCTGCACCCTGTGTGGGGTGGTGGCAGTGGGGCCACATCCTACCCGCCCGCCCGGGACTCCAAGGTATGGGGGATGCTTTGTGTCGGGTCCTGGTTGTGGTCGGACCCCTCAGATCCCGGTGTTTTCCCCCAAACCTGCCCCTGTCTCCAAGCCCAGCTGGTTTCTGCGTAGAAGCAAAGGTTGTGTATCAGATCTCCTCTTTGTGCATTAAAATCCACGGCTGTAATTGCAGAAAGCCCCACAGGCACCAGGTCTCTGGGGGCAGGTCCCGAAATGGGGCAGCTCTCACCTCACACCTCGCTCTGGCGCAGCTCACGGTGTCGGAGCAGCTGAGAGCAGGCAAAGAGCGGGGGCAGCCCTCTGGGTCGGTTTGCAGACTCTGCTGTTCCTCTGCAAGTGCTTTTTGCCCAGGCTTCCCCTAAATAAGAGATCTTTTAGGCAGCAAACACAGGGAAATGATGCACCTGGCGGGGGCTGTCCCCTCGCATCCCTCTGGGTTTGACCCCAAGGCTGCCACGTGCAGCAGCAGCCCTGGGGGGGGGATAGGTGACGGTTCAGCGCTGTCAGCTGGGGAGAAGGATTTTTGGAAGGGCCAGGGGGGACCTTGCTGAGATCTGTTCAGCATTTACCCCCTGGGTGTGACGGGGCATGCTCTGAGCATGGTCCCTGCTGCTGTGCCGTGCTGTGCCATCATCACACGTGTGGCAGTGACACTGCCCAGGCCCCCTGTAACGCCAGGCAGTTTGCAGTGCCCCCCTCGGGCACGCTTGCCTGCCTCTGCAGAGCAAGGCGAGAAACCAAGAACCTGGCGTTAAGGGAAATACGCTTAAATATCTCCTTGCATTTATTTTTTTTCCCCTCTGATTGTAGGAAACGGCTTACGACAAACCTGATCCGAGCCCAAACCAACACAACTACTACTCCGATGTCAGCCACCAGCAGGCTGGGGCAACGAGCGACCACAAGGCACCCCCTGCGCCCCCAGCCCCCAGGGTGCAGTACAGCGCCCAGCCCCAGATGTACGGCGCTGCCCCTCGGAAGCTTCTGGCTGGGAAGCAGGAGGGAGGCCTCAGAGGGGGCGAGCAGGCTGCAGGGAACGCCGCAGCCACCCAGCCGGAGATCCAGAGGATCCTGCACATCACCAGGGCGGCTGTGCAGCTGGAGCAAGAGGTGGATGAGTTTGTAGGGAAAAAGACAGATAAATCCTACCGGCTCCTGGAGGAGATGTTGACCAAGCTGCTGTTGGAACTGGATTCCATTGAGACTGGTGGCCAGGATGGCGTCCGGCAGGCCAGGAAAGAAGCTGTCCACAGAATTCAGGCCATTCTGGAAATACTGGAAAGAAAGGGATTGTGAGAGCCTGTCAGCCACAACACAGCCACAACACAGCCTGCTGCTGAGGTTCCAAAGAGTTTTAGTTCTGCTCAATGTCAGCTCTTTCTGCTAAGCACTATTGACAATGGAAAGCAATAAGCCCTGATTTAAAAAACAAAACCACAGAAAAGCCCAGCCCCACGAGATAAGTTGGCAATGGACAAATTAAGAGGAGATGGAAGCAGCAAAACAAATCGTGTGTTCCAGGCTTTGGAAAAGCAGCACCACCTGAGGTACCAACCCCTGCACAGGTCCCTGGGGGGGCTGCATCCTCTGAACAAGAAGAAAATCACTGCACAGAGCAAAATTCCCCACCTCCTGGAGCCACAGCCCTGGGAACAGCTGGAATTCCCCCTCAGATCTCGTCACAAAGGCACCGTGCAGCCGTGAGCCCCTGAGCTTGCCGATCACTGCGTGTACTTTCAGCTTCAGATCCCTTGCCATAAAAGCTGGTGCGTGTCCTCGGGGTCCTGCTTGTTGTCAGTGCTGCAGGACGTGACCCTGCTGGCAGCGTGCTCAGCACGGCAGCACAAGCACCCGTCGCGTCGCTCCGTTCCTTCTGTCGGGGGGAGCTGCTGCGTGGTGCCCTGTGTGGCTGCAGGAACGCAGCCTGGAGCCCTCTGAGCTCTGCAGATGGAAAAGACGGCCACGGCCAGAAGTGTCCTCGCAGGGCAGCCCTGGACAGAGGGAGGCATAGGAATGCTTTTCAGGTCACTCGGGTAAAAATCCACTTTTTAATTGTAACGTCCTCTCACCTACTGCGAGGTCTGTGTCCCGCTGCAAACCCCCTGCTCAGTGGCACTGGACGGGGCAGGGACGGGAGGAGCTCAGCCTGCCACTGACCTTCGGGTTACACCACGTTCAGTGAATCATTACTGCGTGTAAGGAGATAATAAACCCTGACAACTTTTAAATGCTGTTTTGTAATTACGATCTCTTGAAGTCTCTTCTTTTAAAGGGAAGTCGTGTGCACGATTGCGTAACTGAGACCTGCCTACGACCAAAATACCAGCCGGGTTGTCTCAGCAGCTGAAGGTTAGGGATGAACGCAGCTCAGCAGCAGCACCGAGGGTGGTTTGTTTGGGGGGTGTTGGGGTTAGGGGGCCCCCATCCGCTCCCAAGCAGAGGCTCCAGGAGCCCTCGCCTTGCTCCAGGGGTGGTGGCCGTGTTTCGGAAGGGATCTGGAAGGGAACTCGGCCTGCCTGAGGCCAGGAGCCCCGACCTTGTGCTCCGCAGGCTGGCGGCCAGCTGCTGTCCCCAAGGAGCCCGGCAGATGCCACGTCGGTGACGGAGCGGGCTGCGCGCACGGGACTGACCTTTGGGGCTCTTTGGATGCGCCTGGGATCACATGCGGCGGGCAGCACACAGGAATGGCCCGGTTGGAGGCGAGCCAGGAAAAAGCCGAATGTCCTGGGACTGGTAAATGCCTGACGGCGATTTCGTGCCGTCCTCCTGTCAGGCAGAGGGCAGCCGGGCCGAGCCATCTGCGCCTCAGCCTGAAACGTGAGGATCGGTGGCTCTGCGGGGAGAGAACGCGGACCACGATCAGCAGAGTGATGCCCTGGGGTGCTACCAAGGACAGGGTGCAGAGAGCAAGGGCCCAGCCCCAGTGAATGCCCCCTTCTTCCCTGCTGAAGGCAGCAGTGCCTGCAGCTTCTCCAGGCATTAATCTGTGCTTCTGGTGTGTGATTCTTTTGGTGAGATTATTTGTGGTGGGGATGATTTCCGCGCAACCCCCAGAGGGACGAGGAGCAGTGCTGCGGTGTCATTACCCTTATCGGTTCATCTTAGGGCTGAAAGTCTTGGTAAACGCTGCCTCTAGTGCCCCAAAGTCTTTCCCAGGAGCCTGCTGCAGGCTCGCTGAATGAGCTGGACGCAGCAAAAGCTTCATTTGGTTTTCTGGAAGGGAACAGGGGCAACAACATTGTCACCCGGCGTGCCGGAGTTGTTGGATCAGAGGTGGCCAAGCAGGAGGTGAGCTCCCTTCCCACCCGAGAGGCACAGCCTGCAAGGCAGCGAGGTGTGGGGCTGACACAGACGTGCTCCGCAGTGGGGAGGAGGGGGCTTTGCCCCCAAGAAGGGGTCGCACATCACCGACAGCCCCAGAGGCTGCTCCTCGGTGCTCTGCAGCAGCTTGCTCGCCTTCAGTCCTGGTTAACAGCTCAGGTACGCTACCGTGCGTCAACATGGATAGCTGTAGGAAGGGCAGATCCCCTGAGCAAAGGTCAGAAGCGCTTGGAAATCCCTCCCCAGCACGGCCCACGGAGCTTTCCTGGTAATTGAGGCCGTGTGGGTGAGACACCGGGCGAGCTGGCGGAGCCGGCCGGGCAGCACCGCACCGCACTGCACGCTGCTGCAGGCGAGGGCTGCAGGACAGGAGGGAAGCCTGGAAGGAGAGCACGAGCCGTGCAGCTGGGAGGGCAGGACGATGAAAAACAGCTTCTGCTGCCTCTTCCCTTCCTGCTCGGGGCACCACGGAGTGGAGAAAACAACTGTGTCTGCTGGAAGGGAGCGGAGCTGGTCCTAACCAAGGCTGCCCCTGGTGCTCCCCTGGCTTCGTGCTTCAGCCTGCCCACCTCACGCTGCTTCTTCTCACTTCTGCCCTCCCAGGTTCAGCTCCACGTCCAGGCCCAGGCTGCCAGTGCTCTCCAAGGAGTTACCAAAGAGCTCGTTTCTCCCCGTTACCACATTCGTTTTCTGTTTCATTGGCGTGGGTGTCGAAATAAAGGCCTGGGTTCCCTCCAAGCAGGATCCAGCCACGGGCTGGAATTTGTTCTCGCAAGAGGTGGTGTGTTAATCACACCTCAACGAAGATGAAATAAAGTGAAATCACTCGGTTCTTGAACTGGTGCCCTGTATGGCACTGAGAGCTGCAGGGGTGCCCGCAGCCTGCCCCCACCCAGCCCCTCACAGCAGGGTCTGCCCCCACAATGCCAAATCAGCCCCTGCAAAACCCACCAGGAGGAGCGGGCAGGGCTGGAGCCTCGCCTTCACCCCCAACACATCCTTGCAATAAGCACAGCGAGGCCGCCAGCCCTCGGGAGGCCTCCCCCCGCTACCGCTGAGCTTTCACAGCTCTTTCTGCCACTGCCCCTTGAGTACCGTGGCCACAAACGGGCGGCTGCTGCGTTCTGGAGGACGCGGCGGTGACCTGAAGGCTGGTGCAGGGCAGAAGCTATCGGCCAGATGCAGTCAGCCTGGAGCTGGCTGCAACTTTGTTTTCGACACCGGTTTCGCTCCCAGCAGCCAGATTTGCATCGATCACAAAGCTGCTTTGTTTACTGCATCCTGCTTGCTGTCCTGCTCGCGTCTCTGCCCAGAAGAGGCAGCTCGGCTCCACCTGTGCAAGGAGGCGCGTGGAGCGACCCCGGGTACCTCGCAGCCTCTCTAGCACTGCAATGCAGTCAGCTAGGAGAGGACACAGAGCTGCACACGCAGCCGCTGTATCACCAGCGCTCTGTGGACTGGTGCAAAGGTTTTCCTGCTGCGGAGATGTGGTAGGAACGATAACTTTATCTAATCGTAAGAAAAACTGGAGGTATGCGCGTGGCATGCCAGCAGACAACGCCTGGAGGAGGGGAGGTGGTTTTGGTTTTTGGTGTTTTGGTGCCGAACCCATCCAGGTAACAAATCCCTTCACGATATTTCCTCTTCCGGAGCTTCAGTCCCTGTGTATGGGAAGGACTTGGCAGGGGGTTATGTAAACCCCAATCAAAATCACACGAAATAAAACTGAAAAGCGTGCTGACACGGCAGCGTGTTCCTGCAGGGCTGGTTATTGGGGCAGCTCTCTGAAGATGTGACTCTGAATTACGCCTCCAGCCCAGCAGCCAGCATGGCCCTCGTGCAGATGGGGTCGCCTCATTTTCCCCAAATCCCTGCCCAACAGGGGGGCAGCGATGGGATTAGGGCACACCGGTGGTGCTGCAGCCTGCAGAAATCCCCTGCTGCCGTCCCCGCGGGGTTCCCGGTGCCTTCCACCCCCTCAGAGCAGGGCCCAGGCTGCTCCCCGCGGGGTCACAGCACCCATGGGTGCCCAGCGGAGCGGCTGCATGGGTGATGCTCGTAGTGGGTGGAAAAACGAGGATTTGGGGTTTTTTTGCACTGGTGTTTTTAGCTCTGTGCTCCTGCCAAGGGGCCGTGGCGAACCTCCCCCCGGCCCCCGGGCCCCCCGCCTCTAAAAGGGCTTCCCCTCAGCCGCTGCCACGGTGTGGGGCCCACCGGGCTCCGGCCCCACCGAACCGGGGGGGGTCGCGTTTGTGGGGCCGACCCCAAACCGGGGGCCCAGCGGCGGGCGGGGCCCGGTCGGGGAGCACCGCCCCGGGCTGGGCCGGGCCGGGAGCGGGGCTGGGCCGGGCCTGCGCCGCCGGTGGAGCCGCCTCGGGAACGGGAACGGGGACGGGGACGGGAACGGGGGCGGCGGGGGGCGACAGCAGCCGGGGCCCGGCCCGCGCCCTTCGGCCCGGTAGGCGCCCGGTGCCCGGTGCCCATGGCCGGCCGGGAGCAGCCCCCGGAGCAGCCCCCGGTGGCGGTGGCGGCCCCCCCCGGCCCCGCCGAGCCCCGCTACGAGCCGGTGGCCCCGCACTGGTTCTACCGCAAGGCCGCCGAGCCCCGGGAGCGCTGGGTGCCCTTCAGCGGGCAGGACTCGGCCCGGCTGGAGGAGGCGCACGGTGCAGGTAGGGTTGGGGGGGTCCCAGCGGGGGTCCCGGACACCACCGGGCTCCCGGGGGGGCTGCAGCAAGCTGGGGGGATTTGGGGGGGTCCCGAGGTGTGGGGGTGCGGAGTGACCCCCGGGGAGGTGGCGGCACCCCCACAGATCCAGCTGCCAACGCGGCCGGGCGCTGGGTGCAGCGGGTGCGCCGACCTGGTTTGGCGGCACGTGCTCGAAATGATGTATAATTGATTAAAATGATGTATAATTGATTAAAATGATGGGTAATTGATTAAAATGATGGGTAATCACGCTGTGAAGGGCCCCCCTCTCTCGGGGGTGGGATGGTGCAAATGGCACCGGGGAGATGTCCCCGTGTGGGCTGGTGGCGGTGCCTGGCACGAGCGGCACGGCTCAGGACAGGGCCCTCATGCTCGGCCAGGGGCTCGGTGCTTTCGGCTCACCTGGGGGATGTCTGACATGGGGCACATCCCTCCTGGGATGCTCTCCAGCACTGTTCCCCATGCTCGAGTACTGGGAACACGGGTGGTTGTTGCCACTTCTCATCCATGGTATTTGTGTGGTGCCCACGGAAGGTGCTCCGGTCGCAGCCCTCTGGTCGTGCACAGCACAAAGCTTTCTGGTATTTTGCCTTCGTGGGCCTCTCGTGAGTAATTTCGGGCTTTGGTTCCTGCAGGAAGAGAGAAAGAAGCCGTGGTTGTCCCGACGTCGGGGGGTCGGTACGACGTCCACCTGAAGCAGAGGCAGCGCGTGGCGGTGTACTGGGAGGAGGAGGTGTCCGAGGTGCGCCGCTGCACCTGGTTTTACAAGGGAGACAAGGACAACAAGTACATTCCCTACTCGGAGACCTTCAGTGAGGAGCTGGAGGTAAACACGCCTTGCCTGACAGCATCCACCGTGCCCTCTAATTGTCAAACCCTGGCCCTGACATCCCAAACTCCATATGGGGCTACTGGCACCGCGGTCACGCCTGAGGACATGAACTCAAAAGAGGCTTTGGCAGGACATTTTCACAGCTGATTAACATAACTGTAAATACTGCCACTGTCTCCCTTCTGGCCTGCTGGAGCTCGGCGGCCTCCCCTTCCTCCTGCCCCCACCCAGCAGCATCCTGCATCCCTCTCCTCAACAGCCCGCTTGTTCTCTGCAAGCTGTGCAGCTCGGGCCTTGCTTGCAGCCTCTCCCTAGCATCCTTGTTCTTTTTTTTTTCTCCTGACCCTGCCTGTTACAACTTCTCCCTGAGAGAATCACCCTCGCCACACTCATAGCTCCACCAAGCCCAAAGGAGTTGTAAATGTAAGAGTATTTATTTACGCACTTACTTACAATTGTCCATATCCCGATGTGCCAAAAACGCAGCTCTGAACTGATTCTGATGGGGAAGTCAGTTGCTGCCATGGAGATGGGGACATCTTAGAGACTTCCTAGGAGGTGATATTTAGATAACCCTGTTGCTTCCCCAATTCAACCTAGCTGGTTTCTATTCCTCTTTCACAAAGTGATGCCTTAAAATGAATGGGAAAGGTCTGAAGTGGTTGAATATTCATAGGCATACCTCCAGCTGACTCACGGGGGCATTCTTTTCCTCAGGAAGCTTACATGATTGCTGTAACCCTGGATGAGTGGAAGAAGAAACTGGAGTCCCCTAGCAGGGAGATCATCATCTTGCACAACCCAAAGGTGAGGAGAGTGATCCCTGTGCGGACTGGTGAGGACATTCCTCAGCGATGGGAGAAAGCCATCACGTGCCTCCCCTTAGTTCTCTTGGGAGCCTGTCATTCTGCTTTTATGCGGTTTCTTTTAACCACCTCTGCTTAGAAATCAATTTTGTCTGAATGGCATTCCCCTCTCCTGCCTGCTGTAGAGCCGAGGGCGATGCCAGCGGTGTTTCACACTGTAATGTTTATCTCCAGGCACCTCTCACTCTGTGCAAAGGGCTCGTAGCAGCTCGGTTACAGCAGCGTGACCTGGGACCTCTCCATACCTCCCGTATCAGCCATTGCAGCGAAACGTCCCCTCTGCTTAACCACAGCGTGTGCTGCAGCTTAATGACAGGCTCTCCTTGTTTACAGCTGATGGTGCACTACCACCCGGTTGCCACCTCTGATGATTGGGGCTCAACTCCTACAGAACAAGGTCGGCCTCGGACTGTGAAGAGAGGAGTAGAAAACATCGCCGTTGAGATCCCCAGCGGTGAGCTTGCTTCTCCCCCCCTTAGGCCCAACCAAAGCTGGCGAGTCTGTTTTCCACACAATTTCTCATCAGAAACATCCATAATCCTGATCAATGAAGGGCACGTCTAAAAGTTTTGTGCCAAAAAGATATGAAAGGTTTTTAGAAACCTTCGTAGTGCCCCCAGTGCACATCAGTGCAGAGAGGAGACAGACGCGTGGGAAGAGAGCTGCTCCCAGCTCCTGCGCTCTGAAACCAGAGCTGCTGAGAGCGCCGGGGTGCCTGAAATTACTCCTGAGGTTTTGGCAGGTGTGTTCTTAAAGGAGGGAGTTTCCTCCCATGCTGGGGACACCAAAGCTTACCACCCAGCCTTCCGTGCTGGAATCTGGCTCGTGTGCTCTCCCTGTCTCTGCAGCCGTGGATCAGCTCTGAGCTGCTGTCAGGCTGCAAGACTTGTCCTGTTGGTGAGGACAGGCATTTTTCCCCATCTAACACCTTTGTTTTCCATGCACGTATGCCTTTGGGAAAGCATTTATGCAAACTAAAGTGTGTGGGAAGTCGGGACCGAAATGCTTGAGAGGCAGCTCCTGCCCGAGCGCTGAGCCTCGGCCGTGCTCAGGCTGGGTGACTCGAGGCTGTGCACGGGGCAGCTGCAACAAGTCCTTGGGGTCGTGCCCTCTCCCTGTGCCAAACGTGGAGAGTGACAGCATGGGTGAAGCTCCTCGAGCCACCTCACCTTCCTGCACTGTCCCCTCTGTCTGGACCCATCCCAGGTGGGAAGGGGAATTCAGCAGGACAGAACTCAGCAGGACAAGGAGGTCAGAAACTCGAGAAGTGCCACTGCCTTAAGGCACACGCTCTGGGCACCAACTCACTTTTTTAAATTTTTTTTTTTTAACCTGGACTGAGATGAGGATGGCAGGCTGGCACTGTCCTGCAGAGCACGTGGTGTCACCGGGTCGGCTCCTCCTTCAGTGGTGGTCTCTGGCAGGGTCTGTGTCCTGACCTCTTCTGTTTATCTGCAGGAGAGCCTCTGCAGATCGATCACCTGGTGTTCGTGGTGCACGGCATCGGCCCAGCCTGCGACATTCGGTTCAGAAGCATCGTCCAGTGTGGTAGGTGGTGAGCCTGGCCGGGGAGCTCCTTCCATGCGCTGCGTTCGGCACAGCGAGTACACCCTCTGCATGGACAGAGGGAATCGCTGTCAGAGCGCATTCAAACCATCCTGACACTCATCTTGGCAAGCTGCGCTGCTGAATTTGCTGACTGCAATGGGGAGTGTGAATACAATGCTTGCTAATCCATTAAATCCTACCATCTGGAAAGGTTTGGGCAACCACTTTTCATCATTGCATTCCGCTGCTGCTCAAAATAGTGAGCTTCCCAAACTGGATACAGATTTTCCAACTGTCTAAACCTGCTAAACTAATTAGTAACCTGCTCAGTTTATTGCTCCAGGTTAATCTCGCTGGGTGTAACACCAGCCCGGCAGCCTCTGGCATGATTTTGGACAAAACCCCAGGGACGCTGCTTCCGGCTCAGGAAATCCCTGAAGTGCAAATCCCTGCAGGCTAGGGGAGTGTAAGAGGAAGCTGTTGAGTGCTGCTGTCGTGTGCTCCTCCAGACATCCAGCACTGATCAGTACTGGAGGCAGGACACTAAGCAGAACGAACTCCAGCCTGACCTGTTTCGTAGTTGTAGTTCCGAGACATTCAGTTCTGATGAGAGGTCATCACCGAAACTGCCTGGAAGCCCAACACCACCTAACTTGTACAAATCAAGGCAGCTGGGATTTTTCACAGCAGGCTGTCTTTAATGCCGTCTGTTCTTCTATACGTTCATCCAGTGAAACTATTTCCAAGGCTGCTCATTTGAAATCAGGGAAATCAGCCTCTCACCTCCTCAAAACAGTAATTTCAAGTTCATCTCCCTTAGGATTCCCCTTCTAACGTGTGCACCTTCACAATGGTTTCTTTCTTCTAAATTCCTACAAGTACCTTCCTTATCTTGACTGCCGGGTTAAAGCCCTGCACACGTGGGAAGGAGGCTTGTTACAGATGGGGCAGCAAAATCCAGTAAACACACATGTAAGGACATGGAGCCTTCCCCTGATCTTGTAGTTAAAGATTCAAGGTCTTAGGGTAGCAGCAGCTTAAAGACCCTGGTGGGATTTCCCCCGGTAATGATCTTTTCTTTTATCTTATTAAGTGTTGTTGATGCAGCAGGCTTGCCCTGTAGCCCTGCTGCTCTTGAGAAGAGTTCACGTTTGTTTTTTTTCCAGTGAACGACTTCAGGAACGTTTCCCTGAGCATGCTGCAAGCACACTTCAAGAAAGCCCAGGAGCAGCAGCAGATCGGCCGCGTGGAGTTCCTGCCCGTGAACTGGCACAGCTCCCTCCACTCCACCGGGGTGGACGTGTAAGTGTCCGCAGCCAGCCCCCTCCCACCAAAATGCTGCTTTTTGTGGCAGCTGCTGCAGATGAAGGGAAAGCCGTGAGTGTTCAGGGCTGTGTGTGCACGGGTGACCAGGGCAAGGAGCACCCCGTGCACACCCCCACCCCTCTGCCCAGCCCGGCTCTGCAGAGCGCAGCAGGTGTCTGATCTGATCAGCATGCAGACAGAGGGAAGAAGCTTCTGCCTTTTCTTAGCTAAGATTAGAAGGGGCCAGGGGCATCCACATCTCTTTAAATAGGACCTCTGGAAACGGAATACCCCATTTCAGCACTTACAGACCGCTCTGCAGTGCCCTAGGAAGGGGAGAAAGCAGGCTGGGTTCCTGGGGAAGGACGGACAGGCTCTTGTGCTCCTGCCTAGGGAGGTTCCTGGGTGCTCAGGCAGAGCACAGGCTGTGCTCCAGATTTAGCCTCTTCTAAGGAATCTGGGTTACAACATCACACCCTTTGCGACGTGGCAGTCCTTCCCTCAGCTTCAGTTTTGCCTTAGAAATGTGCTAGGGTTCAGGGGCACCTCTGACAGCAGTTTCCTCTCCTCTTCTTGGCCCCTGCAGGGACCTGGAGCGAATCACTTTGCCAAGCATCAATCGCCTGCGTCACTTCATAAACGACACCATCCTGGACGTTTTCTTCTACAACAGCTCCACCTATTGCCAGACCATCGTGGACACGGTGGCGTCCGAAATGAACCGCCTCTACCAGCTCTTCCTGCAGAGGAACCCCGACTTCAAAGGGGGGGTCTCCATCGCGGGTCACAGCTTGGGTAAGGAATTCCCCGCGGTCCCAGCGAAGTGGCTGTCACCACAGTGTCCCCAAAGCATGGCAGCAGGGAGGGCACTGGTCTTCCCAGCCCAGAAGGGAGATGGCTCGGGGTTTTTCCTTGACTAGATGCCGATGCTCGATCCATCTGTGCTTTGTTTCCAGGGTCACTAATTCTGTTTGATCTCCTGACGAACCAGAAGGCTGCTCCCGAGGAGGATGAGCAGAGCAGAGAGGTAGGAGCTCGCTGGCTGAGCAGGGAGCCAGGGCATTCCCACAGCACCGTGTGGGGAGCTGTGCTGGGGCGGGGGAAGGAGGAGAAGGTCCAAACTGCAGGAAAATAAATGAGCAGAAAGCACAGTCCCTGGTTGCTCTATTCACAGGGCTCCAGGACAGCCTCGAGCAACACAGGCATTGAGGAATTAAAAGAAATTCTGAAGAAGCTGGAGCTGTCTGAATACTGCGATGTTTTTGAGAAGGAGAAAATGGACAGGGAAGCACTGGTAAGGAGCTCTGTTATATTTTTTTTTCCATCTCTTGTATTTCTTCTTTGTTTTTCTTGCCAGTCCTCCCACCTGTCTTCCTGGTACTGAGTCACTTGCACATGAAACTTCTCTTTGGAGTGCAGCAGGAGCAGAATGATAGAGACCAGAACAGAACTGTGCACACCTCTCTGCTCCGGGGCTAACGGCTGCGCTGCTTATTTTCTAGTTCTTGTGCACAGAGGAAAACCTTAAAGAAGTGGGAATTCCCTTAGGACCAAGAATGAAGATCCTCAATTACATCAGCTCCAAGAAGGAGAGGCAGGTATGTTGTCTGGGTGGCTTACCTTCACCCAGGCCAGGTCCCTTCACTCACACAAGGAGCAGCATCACCACTGATGATTGCGGTATGCGGGATGTGAGGTGTCAGTCCCTGAGCACCCCAAATGCCTCATTCCCAGCTGTTTCTGTTCAGACAGCTTTCAGGGGCTCACGTTTGGAGCTAGTGTTATGGATATGGCCCTCCCACAGGGTCTCTGACACAGGGAAGGTGCTCAGGAGGAGCTTCTCACCTTCACCACCGGCAGCCCTGGTTCTGGAGGGGTAGGGGTGAGGGCAGCTCACGGCCTCGCTGCAGGATCTGCCCCTGCAGGGTTCCCTCTGTGTTGCTGCAGGGCGTCAGTGAGCGGGGCGCAGCAGCGCCGGGGCACAGCGGGCAGGCTGGCCCCGATGGCACAAGTGACAGCAGGGACTGCCAGTACCGGGACATCGGCTTAGGACAGGTAAGGGCTGAGCTCGTCGCTGTCCTCGAGCAACGAAGCACCTGCAGCACCAGCATGGAGTCTGTCTCACGAAACAAACCCAAATCTCCCTCCCCTAGGTCTCGGCAAACTATCCCCAGCTGATCTACAAGCCCACCATCTTCTTCGCTTTTGGGTCTCCCATTGGGATGTTTCTCACGGTGCGAGGAGTGAAGAGGATCAACCCCAACTACAGCCTGCCCACCTGCAAAGGCTTCTTCAACATCTTCCACCCCGTAGGTATAGGAGGCAGAGCCCTCCTGTGCGGGAGGCACGGTGTGCGCCTCGCTCACTGCCCTCCTCCTCCGCACAGTTCGACCCGGTGGCGTACAGGATCGAGCCCATGATTGTCCCGGACGTGGAGTTTGAGCCCATGCTGCTGCCTCACCACAAAGGCAGGAAGAGGATGCACCTAGGTAAGGGGCACGGCTGCCTCCTCAGCCGGCCGCAGCTGCAGCCCCGGGGCTGACGCCGAGTCCCTGCCTTTCAGAGCTGAAAGAGGGGCTGACGCGCATGAGCGTGGACCTGAAGAACAACCTGCTGGGCTCCCTGCGGGTGGCCTGGCAGTCCTTCACCCGCGCCCCGCTGCCAGCTGTGGAGGCCGGGAGCACCGACGTGGAGGCAGAGGAGGCCGAGGACAGCGTGGAGAAGCAGACGGGTCCACCAGGTTGGTGGGGGGCGCGGGGTGGTGGGGAATGAGGGATGCAGCATCACCACCAGCCCCCAAAGAGGCTCCTCGGGGCTGCCCGTTACCCGTCCTGGTGCCAAAGCCAGGTGCTGCTGCTGTCCTCTGCACTCAGCAGATTGCCTTCAATGTGGTAGTCTTCAAATGCTGTGACCTCTCCCTCCTCCTTCTGTCCGTGGGGGGGCACAGCTATGGGCTGCACTTTGCTGGGTGCTGGTGCCCCGTGGCTGAAGCACACTCCTCTTCGCCCCTCCAGATGTAAAGCCAGAAGAGCCCCCGCCAGCAGCGAAGGAGGAGGCCTCCCCCATCAACGTGGGGAGGCTGAACGGAGGGAATCGCATCGACTACGTGCTGCAGGAGAAGCCCATCGAGAGCTTTAACGAGTATTTATTTGCACTACAAGGGCACCTCTGCTACTGGTAAGCTTCTGCATAGCTGTCAAGCTTCAAATTTCTGTCCCATATCAGCAGAATGGTTCATTTTTGAAGCCAACATAATAAGAAAAGCTTTAACTAAGGAAGCAAGGTACACTCCTGTCCATACCGACGCAGGATGGGGGGTGGGAAGGAGGCTGCTGTGTTCTTGCCTGGCACTGGCAGAGGCTGCACCTCTCCCGTAGCCATCACGGATGTCCTGAGAGAGGAGGGAAGTGTCCCCCTCTAATGCCCGTGTCCCCCTCCTCCAGGGAGTCAGAGGACACGGTCCTGCTGGTTCTGAAGGAGATCTACCAGACCCAAGGCGTTACACTGGATCAACCTTTGCCTGGAAGCCAATGACCAACCTGGGCTGTTCTGGCTGCCTGACGTAAGTCACCTTGGCTGTGCTTTTCTGCCAGATTTCCTGGGCCACCTCAGAGGACACGGGGTCCATCTGAGGGAATGATGTTTCTTCCTTACAGCCCTGCAGCCAAGGCAGGGATCTGTGTTGGGCTTTTGAGTTTATTCCTGTGTTCTCTGTTGGCTTTTTTAGATATGATTCAACCGAGTACTCACCAGGAAAGTCCAGACTTCTTCTCTGCCTTCCTCTCTCCTCTGCTGCTGTGTCCCGCATGCTGCTTCCCCAGTACTTGCTGCTACCTGGAGATAAGGACGATTTTCCTCCGTTTTGGGTAGGGTGAAAAAAAATAATTAAAGGAAACCACTTCTGCTCACACACACACACACACAGCACTCACACTGTGACTCCCTGTGCAATAACTACTCCTCAGCCCTGAGCTCTGTCTGCCCACCCTGAGGTTCTCTCACCAGCTCTGCAGCACTGATGCAGACCGGGTGCCTGGGCTAGGAATTGACATAGGAGGGGCCTGAACCCTGCTGCGGGCTTAGCGACACAACTGAGAGCTTGCAACCCCGCGAAATAAAAGCCTTAAACACGCAGCACAGAGAGAGCTCTCGCAGCCTTGCCGAGGGAAGGAGATGCTGCCTTCTCCTGGGAGAGGGCCGAGGCGCTGCCTTTCTCCCTGCCGCAGCGCAGGGCACTAGGCTCACGCTGCAGCCTTTGGGCGGCGCAGACAAGGAGCAGGGGCACCTGGTAAACAGGTCGGAGGTTGTGTGCCAGCTGTCCTCATTCCCTTGTCGCTGATGCTGCGCTGTGCCCGGCGGGATTGCCCCATCAACAAGTGGTGAGAGTGGCATGTTTGTGAGTACCTGACCTACTGAGGCTCCTGCCTGCTGTAACACCGTGGCAGCAGCCTCCCAGCACACCAAGGACCCCCCCAGGCACCGCGTGCGTTTCCCACAGGACCACAGCTAGCAGCTAGGTGTAACCATGCATGAGGGAAGTTTTACCTCCAGCTCCCAACTCCAGCTAGGCTGGGGGAAAGCAGCTGCCCCAGGCACTGCAGAGGCCTGGAGGGCCAGCTCCCTCCCGTGCTTTGCAGGGGATCCCACAGGGATCTCACGCCAGCCAGGCTCCAGTTGTTGTTTTTGTTTGCAAACACGCAAAACTGAAGAAGCAAAAGCAGCTTTGTGTGCAGCGCAGGCTGCAGCTTGCTGCTCTGTTAGCTCTGCTCTAAGGGCAGCGGGGCCAGAGCCCCAGGTGATCCATGCCTTGTGACCAAAAGCATCCAGGCTGACTCACTGCCTGGGCTGGAGCTGGAGCACAGAGCAGGGCAGAGGCGGATGTTTCGCTGATGTGTAGGGCCATTGCTTTGATAATACGGGACAGCCTTTGGGAAGAGCCAAGCCCCCTTCCCTCCCTCTGACTTTTGCCCTGCATGGGGTAATAAGCCTTGTTTCCACAGCCTCGGTTTGTTTGTCCTCTGTTGTACCACGTTATTTGCACTATTTGAAAGGTGTTGTTTGCAGCCTCCAACCTCCTCCCACCCCAAAGGGACTGAAGCTGTTCTTTTACCTGACGGCAGCAACAGACAAGCTGCTCAGTCAGAGCCTGAATTACTGATTGCTAAAGCGTCTCCTACAAGAGTAGGAAAAGGAACAGTCTTAACATGGGACATTCAACTCATGATCAGCTTTTTAAGTTATGCACTTTGTTTAAAAAAAAAAAAACAAAAACAGAAAGGAAGAAAAAAAAGAATTTTAAATGTTATTTAATGTCTTTTCCAGTAAAAGCAAACATAAATAAATAGATGACTCTGGTGTGTTCATGTTTGGAGGAGAGGGAGTGGGCTGAAGAACTTACATTTGTCTAATTTTAAGGGAAAGTTAAGCTATTTCTGTAACTTTTACTAAAGCTGCAGGGTCATACCTTGGATTTCTCAGCAGCACTCTGCCTTTCCAGTGTATGACAAAGCAAACCATGGCATAGGGAGAGAACACCATTGAAAGGATGCTCTAAGACACTACTGCATTTTCTGCTTCTTCACAACTCGATTAAAGCCGCAGAGAAATCCCCACCTAGAGACCCACGCCGACATACCAGAGTAAATGGTTTGTTTATACAGCCATAAGCCCAGTCACTGAAGTGAAGTTTTCAGCACCACAGTTCATTTGAAAAATTAAACTCATTTATTCACCAAATTGGAGAAAAAACAAAAAACAAAAACCAGGGTAGCACAATAATGCACAGAACAATCACGCTCGTTGCATCTTCTCTCTCCCGCACTTAAGCCGTGGTTAAAGGCTGCAGCCTTGCACTTATCACTCTAAATTAGTTCAGCTCTGACTGGGAAGATGCACGGCAGCCCGGCACTCGTTAGGACAGTTCCCGTGAGGAGGAGTGGGACAGTTCCTGTGAGGTGGGTGGAAGGGAGACATCTGACCGAGCTGTCTGGCCCAGGAACACCCCCAGAGGGCACGGCACAGTCCCACTGCTCCAGGTTCCAGCTTCAGGACCTTCCGCAGGGCTGTCCTGCTGACACGGGCTGCTAACCTCGCCTTCCATCGGGTCCAGAGGAAGGGACACCTACAAAACTCACAGAAACTAAACACAGGCCCCTGGACAGCACAACTTACCAATGCCGCAGAGAAGAGTTCCCGTTTGGTTTTCAGGCTCATCCCCCTTTGAGACAATTCTTGTGGGCCACGACCAACCTCCTCCAGCCTCCCAAAGGTGCCAGCAGGACAGAGCCCAGCGTTAGACGTCCAGGTGAAAGCTGGCAGTCGCAGCCTTTTCTTGGTGCGCTGGCAGCTGCTTGGATTTAGAGAGAGATGGTTTGTGGCACATGGAGTCCGTCAGAGGGGGGTAATACTGCCTGTAGCAGAGGTACGCAAGCACGAAGCCGATCACCGAGCCAACCAGCACATCTGCAAGGTGAGACCAGGAACGAGTGAGCTTCCTTCTGCCCTCACAACCCTCGGCAATGTTTTCCAGCACGCTGCTTTTCAGCTCAGGGCACCCAGTGGTGCCTGCCCCCTCCGGGCCCGCAATTCACCCACCTTGCCAGTGGTGCTTGTAGTCGCAGATGCGGGACAAGGCGATGAGGGTGGCGAGGAACAGGGGGAGGAGGAAGGCGCAGAGCCGCAGAGCTGTGCCACGCTGCCCGGGGGCAAAGCAGTGCAGCTTCCCGGCCAGGTAGAAGGCAGAGAAGGCGAGACCAGCAAAGGCAACTGGAAGAGAACGATTTGCTTCAGGAACGGCGCTGGGCTCTGCTGTGCCCTCTGCCCTGCAGAAGCAGAAGGGCTGGTGGAGGAACATCTGCCCTGCTCAGGGAAGCCAAGGGAAGCAGCAGCTCCTGAGCAAGGGGGGAGCCCCAGCAGCCGGTGCCTGGCAAGCATCAATCCTCCCAGGAGTTACACACAGCTTCAGGTTACCCTTTAGGAGGCCAATGAATGCAGACAGAGCTGTGGGGTGCACAAAAGCAAGCCCCTATCCCCAGGTTTCTGCTCACCACACTTCGTTGCCTGGGGATGCTGAGGACTTACAAGAAGCGTGGCCGCTGGGGAAGCTTTTGCGTCCCTCAGCCACGATGCTGGGGTCGCCCGTGCACGTCAGCTCCGCGTTCACTCGTCCGTCTGGGAAGCATCGATAGAAGAAATCCGGCCGCGGCCTGGGGCAGAGAAGCAAAGCAGGTAGCCCAGAGGATGCTCGGGAGGCCTCGACGTGCGCCCTCACAGCCTGAGCACCGCCACGCAGCACGGGTGGCACTGTGACATCCCAAAAGGCAGCACAGGGAGGTGCAGCCACCCCGTCTAAACGATGCTCAGAGGACAGCAGATCCCTGCCAATATCTGTTCTAATACTAAATTATCTTTACAGCTGGAAAAACACACGTTTGTTTCTAGGCTGAGCATGTCCAGCTTCTGCTTCCAGCCCTTACTCCTTCCTAGCGCTGCCATCGTGCAGGCACACACCTCCCAGCCCTGCTCCGTGCAGCTAGGAGCAGACCAACCATCTCACCTGCCCACCACGAGCTTCAGGGTGTTGGTGAGGACCCCGTTGAGGACGAGAGCAAGGCTGGCAGCTAGGAGAGAGCAGAGAGCTCGCGTCAGTGCTGCACAAACCCCAAACAAACCTTGGCAAGAGCCAAGGGCTCTCCGCAAGAGCACGGCCCCGGGGTGGCAGCAGGAGGGCAGGGGGGAGGCAGGAGCTCACCCAGGCAGGCCTCCCGCGTGTCTTCATGGTCAGCGCCCAGGAGCAGCCTCGCCAGGCCGATCAGCAGCAGCGGCGACAGGAAGGCGATGAACTGCCACAAAACCAAAGCGAGATCTGTCGGGCCAAAGCAGATTTAAACACAGCAGCAACTGCTCACGGGAACCACACAGCGTGGACCTTGTCACCCAGCCCCGTGACCGATAACGCACGGCAGCCTCGCTGGCGTTTAGGAGCTCGGTTGAGACCCAGAAGGCGACGCTGGGCGGCAGGGCTACGAGGACAGAGCCCCTGAGCGTGACCGGTGCCTTTTGGCAACACCACGGCGCCCTTCCAGCGTGGTCACTGAGGGACCCCAGGCACTGGGGATGCCGCTGGCCCCCAGCCCTGCCTCGGAGCTCCGGTACGGCCACGGGCAGCCCAGCAGCGCTGCTGCCCAGCCCCACTTACGAACATGGGCACGGCGGGGACGCGCTCGGCCTCCAGGAAGGGTTTCTGGTACAGCCGCAGCTCCTCGGGCGGCACCGCGCGCTCCACCGGGGGCAGCGCCTCCAGCACCCTGCGGGGGCACCGGGGCGGCTCGGGGCGGCTCGGGGGGCGGCCCCCGGTGTCCCCCCCCGGCATCCCGGTGTCCCCCCGGTGTCCCCCCGTCCCGGACTCACAGCAGGGCGGCCCCCAGCACCCCCCGAGCCGCCGCCTCCGCCGCCAGCCCCGCGCCCGCCCGCATGGCGCCGGCCCCGGCTCCGCCTCAGCCCGGGGCGGAGCGGCCCCCGCCCGGTTCCCCCCCCCTCCCGGTTCTTCCCCCCCCAACCCCAAAATTGTCGGGAAGCTGCCGGGCCTCGGAACATTCAGAACGATTTATTGAAGTCAAACCTCAAGCAAAAAAGTTCATCGAGATCAGTGGAATGTCGTTAAAAACCTTCCCAAATGAACCCTTCCACGGAAGCGAAAAAACCACATCGGAATTCCAAAGGAGTCGGAAAATTAACAAAAAAAAAAAACAAAAAACAAACAAAAAAAAAGGCCAACATCTCGGTAAATAGAATGTACAAAAATTATATGGTCCTACCGTCACACACATTCAGTAAGAAGCTAAAATATTACAGGCAAGTCTAAGTACACTATACCTAGTGGACAGTAAGCTACCTATGTACAGGTTACCCAAGCTTTACAGGTTTCACACTATGCAAGAGAACGTAGGCCGAACAACAAAACCCCCCAAAATATCGTATATCTCAAAGTCTATGCGGCAACATCAAGTCATAATACAGTAATGCCCCCGTGGAACATCGCCAGGGAAATCGAACACCACCTCCTTAGTGTTGAGCGTCGAGCCAGCCGCCGCCAGCTCCGAGCAGCGCCCGCCGCAGAGCGACACGCTGCTAGTAAAGACTCAAGTGATTTCGGTAAAATAACATCTCACAGGATCTACAAAGTTTGGTACAGATAAACAAAGTCTACAGAAATAACGACTCTACAAAGGTCATCGTTACAGACAGCACGTGGAAATGGAGACGGAGCCTGCGGGGGTCTGCGCCGGGCGCCCACCCGGCCTCGGGGCCCAGCACCCGTCCTGTGGCAACGTGATCGGGGTGGAAAGGAAAAGCGACGCCAGAGTGAGATACAGTCCGAGCGAGGAAGGTGAAGCTCTCCCATCCAGTCCGTTCACAAAGCAAAGTGACCGAGGAGTCCCCAAAGCGCGCGCTGCGGGGTGCCCCGAGGGCCCAGCACCGCAGGAGGTGGGCGAATGGCTTTGGCGAATTCGTGCGTGATTTCCCTTTTTTGCTTGCCCATTGATTCCCAAAGTCTCCAGCTTCACGATTCCCCACTCCCGAGCAGTGAGAGCCCCTCCGGGGGCAGCAAGGACCTGAGCTCGCCGCTCAGGAACAGAACAGAACAGGGAAATTTTTTTTTTTTCTTTTTTTCTTTTTCTCAGAACAACATTGTGAATACATCCAACACATAGGAGTGTATCGTAAGTGCAAATGGTTTTGCTACACAAAGATAATGGCAGGGGGAAGCTGATGTGGAACTGAAAGCAAACAGACAACGTCACCCAAGGGTTGCCATGGCTCATGCACTACACGCCCCGAGCACACAGCTCTGAGACATCTGCTCGGAAAAACTCTCCCTTTTGCCATAGATTCACTGTACACTGGGAGCAGAAAGTAACTGCGGGAATGTTAAAGACAGTTTCAATGTAGTATACAAAAAAGTCATGTATAAATTAAAAGAAAAAAACAAAAAGCTGTATAAGGAACTGCAGAGCTTCAAGTACATTAAACCCTGAATTCAATGAGGCAGAGGTTTCAATGTTAAAGTGACTACTTCGTACCAGCGTCGGACATCCCCCTCCCACCCTCCTCCCCCACCCCACCCGAATAGTTCTGTAAAGTTTCAATATATACAGATTTTATGCTCATTGTTAATTACGTCTAGTAATTGTGTCTTTCCCATTCTATCCTGAAATTAAGATAACAAGTTCTTAGAAGAAAGGCCAAAATTAACATTCCAGCCCTATTACTCCATTCTATCAGATTCTCTAAGACCATGGTGGTGACCAGAGAAGGTAATTTGCCCAAAAATTGCCTTTAATGTCATCCTTCCTGAGCTGCAAATGCCTTCAATTCTTACAGTCTATCGATAAGACAAATCTACGCTAATAATCGGAAAACTACGATAACTAATGCTTGCACCATGTATTTATAAATCTGTAGGAACTCGCCATTGCACCGTTTGGCCATGGTCTGCAGAGCATCTGCACTGTGCTAAGGTGCGTACTGTAGAGTAAAAGCTCCAGTAAACAACAACGTCCCGTTAACTTTGCAGAGCAGCTCAGAGGCTGCACACTACACAGAGAGCACAGGCTACTGAGCTAGAGACAGGTGTTCACCAGAAGCACGGTACTACCGCAAAATTTAAGACAAAATAAGGGAAAAGTGTGATTGCGTGTTCCAGCTAAGGAACAGCAGAGTTCGGAACAGAAGATTCGACTTTTCTCATCTCAATCCTAAAGATTTTTGAAAGATTCACCTTAACCCCAGCAGTGTGAAATCCAGTTCAGACTTTTTGTTCATAAATTGTACACGCTTATACACCAATCTCCTGTCTTCCCTTCTGAGTTCAAGCCCACCTGTTGGCTACTATTATTTTTTGGTGGAAAAAGGAGCACCTGTAAGAAGTTTGAAAACAAAGTTAACCAAGACATCAAGTGGCATGGCACAAGAGTAGCAGCAGGCCTCAATTCACAGCATTTTAGAAATTTTTAAAAGCCTTTTGCAAACCTTCACGTGTTCTGTGCTATTCAGCATACCGGTTCGGCACAGCGATCCCTCGCACGTGGCAACTAACGCTCGCTCCCTGCTGCTTCACTGGGAAGTCAGCACGGACACAGGGCTGGAGAAGCACGTGGGTACACTCACACTGCATCGTGTCTGCAGTACTCAGAACGCTCTGACTTCCCAAGAGAAAATCCTCTGAACATTACCAAGCCTAATAAATAACATAAAGCGAACACATCAGGCCCTACAGACATCGTAGCAGGAGCTATGTTTGGAATTTCTGAAAGGTTAAACACCCCCAGTAAGAGCTTAAAAAGAGACATTTGTCACACAAAATGTTAAGAAAAATAAAATCCTTCTTGTAAATTTTTTTTGTAAAAAATACCCAAAAATAGCACTGCTTTCAAGCAAGATTAGTGTTTCAGACATTCACTGTAGTATGGACCACGAGACCAAGTGTTTTGTATCTCCCATTAGCCTTCTGTACCATAAATTGACCCCAGAAATATCGGCACAGTTCTGCCCCCGAGACACCCTCAAGTCTGTAGGAAAGGCATCCGCAGGCTGTGCTGGAGATGAACTGCCAGAGCAGCTAAATGGCACAGCAGCTGCTTAAAGAGACTGTAGTGTGTTTCCTAACTTTGCAATTGCACACAATTTTTCCCCTGCACATAAATTTGAGAATGAGGAGGACACCAGCCAGAAGCAGGACACGTTCCAAACCCCACATGAACTTTTCCAGCCTACCGCTGTCTTGAGCTGAGAAGTCAGCATGTTCCTTAGGTTTACACGAGGAGCTTTCCAGAGAGAGGGTTCTTGAGAATTAAATCAAAGGCTTAACTTAGCCAGATACCAGCAACATTTAATATTAATTCTTCTCATTCAGGGTTATTTTCAACACCCATTAGCAAAAAGCTACCCTGAAGCTGGCCAGCATCAGCATACAAACCAAGAGCATGCTGTAACCACACCAGGGCAGACGCACAGGGCTTTAAGACCGCAGGCTAGGGGAGGAGATTGGCCCAAGACTAACTTCAGCCTGGGGACACTAATCCCCCTAAGCTCCTTGTGCAAGGATTGCAGGATAGGTTTCCAAAACAAAATCTGGAGCAGGAGCCTACCTAAGCCACTTCAAAAGCTTCACCGTAGCAGCCCGTCCCTCTGCAGATTAACAAAAGAAATACAAGGCAGAAACATCTCCCGAGGCTGAAGTTGGCTGCTCTGAATACCTCCCATTACCTAGACAGAGCAAATACCCTGCGCACTGAAGGAGTGCTGTAGGGGAATAACATCCTGCCCTGCTCCAATAGCAATGAACATTAAAGCTAGAAGATCTCTCTCCCCAGAAATAAAACCCCTAAACGTTCAATCAAAAAGCCCATGAATAGGGGCTGGATTCCTTAAGCGCTCCAATTTCATTAAAGCTAAAGGGTGTCTGAAAAGAAGGCCATAGAGATCCACAGAAATACAACTGCCATGAGGTTAGTGCAGCCTTGGCAGATGACCAACACGTACTCACAGAACAATCCTCCACCTAAAGAAGCCAAAGGGAGTGCAGGATCCAGCCTCCAGTTCTGCGTGTGCTGCAGTGCGTGACCAAGGCCAGGATGCTCCCCTAACTAGGACGGTTTTCCAAATTAGGCAGGGTAAAGAAATTACCATTGTGAAATTAAGCTCTTTCTGAAATTCCACCTGTCTGCAGACACCTCCAGTTACAGCTCTCCAGCAAGGAACCATGATTTCTTCCCCTAAAATATTAGATCTCGTGCTACGAGCACTTCCAAAGAATCACCCGCCTGATTTCTCATAGGAAAAGCTTTACAATAATATTCACAAGTTAAGATGATACGTAACCTACCTTCTCAAAATGCCTTTAAAAATAAGTACTGGAATGGAGGCATTTCACCGTCACCTGGTCTGAAACCCACATTTGCCTTTACGGTATCTGAATGTTACACAGAGTGAGGAGGGTTTATTCTTTCCATAAACTAGACATAAAAGTTACATTGGCTTTGCTGTTTTTAAAGACACGTTGACTGATCAAAACCAGATCTTCAACACCCTTTAAAAATTAAATAAATAAATATGTTGCTATGCTTTGCTTTCTACACTCAAAGAACATATTTAAACAGAATATTCTTTTCACTGTCGAAAGGTCTACTGTTTTCTTTAGAAGGCCGAGACATTTCTGCTTTCCAACAGTAAGAGCTGCTGTAGCACATTCAAGGGTAAAAGAAAGACCAACAATAAAAAAAACAAATGCCACTGCCTGCTCCTGTTGTTGAGATTGAATGGTCCCATTCGCAGTTCACACAAGACGGCTCCGATGATAAAGACTGAATGCGTGGTAGCAGTCTCTTCAAGTTCATCGCCTATTTGCCCGTCTTCTCTCCCTTGTTTTCCAACCCAACTTATTCCTTTGCTTCTTCTACAGGATTCTGAAGTTCCAATTTGCATTTTATCTTGTTCCAGTACTCAGGTGCCACAGGAGATTTGGGGTCATGTGTGGAGCAGCAGAGACGGCCATCCAAAGCTGATGCCACCAAGGCTCCCTTCTCATGATCTTTACAGAATGAATGAGGGCAAAACTCACAGAATGAAACTGCAGGATTGCTACAGATGTCACACTGATGCCACGGACATTCCCACTTTCCTGAGGGTGGAAGGGGAGGGGAGAAGAGAGAGACAGGATGCTGCAATTAGTGCGTTTTAGGGACAGCACTGGGCTCCAGTCCTTATTCCATGTAGTAACCGTTCAGCTGAATGCAAAGAAAGTTCAGAAAAACAACAACAAAACCCCACACTGAGAACTCTCGCTCAGGTTGCTCTGGTGATAAGATGCCATCACTTCTTTCTCCAGCCAGTAAGCTATTTTGGGGAATGCTGCTATGCTTCTAATATGGCAAAAAGGCACGTGGCATATTCAGCTCTGCTTATGGCAGCCTTCTGGTTAATTCAATCATAGCCTAATCTGGACTTGCAATGATTTTCATTGAAGGCTTTGGGATCAGGAAGATTAAAGAGATAAGGATTTCTACAAAATCTTGCAATTGGATTAAGATGTTGTGTTACTGAATAATTTGAACCCTGGCTGCAAAAAGCTACGCCTTAACACAGAAACAGCCAAATGGAAGATAATGCATCAGGATACCACAGATAATTTAAATACATTTTCTGATTGAGCCCTAATATGCTGTGCTCAGTGTTGTCAGCAGTTTGAACAAGCTTGGCACATCAAGACGACGCCTGCATTTCAACCAAAATAAAAGAAGGGAAGTTATCCAAGGAACAGAAGCATCAAGAAGAATGTTAGAAAGCATTACAATGCCTCTTCTCTGCAGGTTCCCATTCAGGAACACTGCTACTCAATATATTTCTAGAAAAAAAGGTGGTACTCCAAAAGCAAATATGCTGGTTTTAACGTAAATGGATACTACGGCTCAGCTCCAACATTGCCTTACTGCAGGAAGGAAAAGGAATCTGTATGAAAGCTCTTACCAAAAGGTGGTTGAGTCAGGTTAAGGCATAGGAGGTGGTATGCTTTGGGACAGTCCTTTTTATCACACATAACTAGTTCTCCCCCATCTCCACACTGGAAACAGTTGTCTTCATGCATCTGCTTCTGTTCTGTTTTTATTTTCCGTTTCTTCTGCTTTAATTTTGCATTCTTCACCTTCTCTTCATTTGCTGTTGCAAATGCTGTCTAGCAATTACAAAAGATAACAGCAGTCACTTTATAAGTCTCTTGCATTAAAATAAATTTAATCAACTTTGGTTTGTTATTTGCACAAATTACGTTTAAGTTTGCTCAAATAAGTGTTTAAGCTTTAAGAGCCAGGAATGCACATTCACATGAATTTGAAGTAACCACCTGGAAAATTAATTGCAACCTAGAGCCAGCAGCTCTGCGTTTCATAACTGAAGGCTCTGGACACTTTCAAGGGAGGAAAGTATTACACAGACTAAAGTAAGAAGTTAAAACAAAAATCTCTCTTTGCCCTACTCTCAACAGATCTCTGGATCTGGGAGAAGCAGCTTCAGTTTGCATCCACGTACCTTTGGACGCACTCCTAGGAAACCACTGCAGTTTTCTGCTCCACAATGGCATTCGGTCCGACCATTGCCAAGGCAATCCAAATTATAATTAAATGTTAACTCCATTCCTAAAATGAAAAGAAAAACAGTTCACCCACACATACGTTGAGGAAGACAGGCTTGTGACAATGACATTTTATCAGCACTTCTCTCTTCATAGTCTGTGAGAATTAGCAGTATGTTTCAGAAGGGCAAGCTTGCAATAGTGCACTGATTTTAAAAATTTTCAAAGTAGCAAATTCTACCCAGTTCAGGCTTAACTAGCAGCTGTTATGCTATCATACAGACTGGGTTAAAATAACAATTCGGGTAAAAACACTTAACAGAGAAACCCACTACCAACCAGACAGGTACTGGTGAAAGGATCAATACTGTACGTGTTTACACAACACAGAATTAACATTGTACTTAGTGGCAAACTCTGTATTCAGCTTTAACAGAAACAGTTTGAGGCTGAAAGCTACTAACTATATGATCCCTGCTAAAACTAGAACTCAAATAGTTGTCTCCACCCTGACAAGTGACAGAAGTTCCTACAAACGTCACTTGTATTCAAGTAGTTTCAGAGAGAACCTGAGTAAGTTAGGAATTTTGCCATGGTAAGAGAAGCCCATACCCACAAAACAGTGCCATCTTTTTACCTGCGGGGATATCACAAAGAGCAAATAGTCCAACTCTAATGTCACCATTCACTGTCCATTTCTGTGTTTCACAGTTTGGATTACAACTATGGTTCATAAAGCGAGAGTAATTCCCCTTTGGACCAGCGTCTATTATCCGATCCTTCAAATAATAAAGAGAGACATATCTTAGGTATCATAGATCAGACTTAGCACTTCGAAACACACAGATGTTTCCTGCTGACATGTGACGAGCTGTGGCCAAGGCAGGAAAAAAATATGCCCATTTTAAATTAATGAAAATAGGGAACTTTTCCCTACAGGGTTAGTCTTAAGCAGAAGCGTTTGAAAACTTGTGGTTACAGAAGTGAAACAGGCACAGAACGAATAACCTAAGATACAGGTTTCATCTCTGTACCCATTCTATTCAAGAAAAATAGAGATGTTATCCTCCTACCGGCACCCAAGTGCCAGCTGGAAATAAGCTGACATTGCTATGAACTCCTAGCGTTGTCTACATCCCACTATACGTCTTTTGCAGAGCTCTTCAGAGACATTATGAACAAGCCACACATTCATTTTTCCACTCCACACAAAACTAACACCACTAAATCAAAATTGATGCAAATTAAAGCCATAAATTATGCACACTACAAACAGAAGACTTGGAAACCTTTTGCCTGAACCGAATCTCATGAGCTTTGCTTCTCACATGTATAGAAATTGAGCTATGCACATCAAACACAGAGGGAGGATTCCTCCCACACTTTGCATTCAGCTGCAAACAATTTATATTGAATGAAAATGTATTTACCTTTGTAACAGTTAACATATAAAAATTGGTCACGCTGTTTTCATGAGCACGTTTAATCCGCAATCTGCACTCTTCTTCATCAATTAGCTCACCAACATATTCGTTCACAAATTCACCCTGAAAAATAAAAATAAGAAATCCATGCTTATTGCTTCTTACTAAGACAAAAGATCTCTTGAGTGGATTATCCTAAACACCTACGTACAATAGCTAAAGAACACACTGCTTAATGGCAAAAGAATCAATTTAGAATCTCTTTGCTTTCCTGATACGAGAGAACAAACACACACACTTTCCTCCTAGAAGTACGATATGGTCACCTCTTCCCCTCCACCAATAGAATTCAAATTCACAGTCACCTGAAGCTAACTTCTGCTCTGTGAGTATAGATCAAGGTTATGACACTTCTGTCAAAACAGCTAAACGGATTTTACCCTTAATGCTGCACCTACAGAAGTCTCAAGACTTTTTAATACAAAACATTTACTGGAGAGGGCTGAAATTTTAATACACGTCTGCTTAAGGTGCACCAAGTTGCAGTGTTTTCACATAAAACCACACTGATGGCTATCACAGCCTTTGTTTGTTGTAATTCTACCTTTTTAATGTTCCGTTTTGTCCTGAGACCCCATCCACGTCGATCCGTTTTTATGATTTCAGCATCAGGGTAGAGCCTTTTGGTGAAGCACTGGTTCTGACATCGCTCCCCCGCTGGGCACACCTGGGGGTGGCACTCATACTGGAGCATCCTGTTCAGACACTCGGACTCGAGGCCACAGGGGTTCTCATCAGATGGCTTGCAGTTACAGCGAGGGATTTCTGACAGATCAGCTACCTGAATCTGAACCTTCCCTATCACCTTGTTGGACTGTGGAACAAAGGGAAAAGAAAGAATAAAAGATGAGGACAATGTACAAAGATTCAGAACAACTTTATTTGAAGCCCATCATCAACTGACGTGAGAAGGCTCTATAGGTCTTCAGTAGGCTAAGCAGTCTGTATTCATATTAACATTTAGTTAAGTAAACCAAGTTTTAACAGCCAGCATGTATCTAAGAGGGACGAGACCAGCAAAGTTCTGCCTTGGGTAAAGTTGATCTTACTCTCTTTTGCTGATCCTCTGCTAAAACAATGTTTTATGGTACCAGAAGACAGAACAAAAGATTCTTGAAAAGAAAAGCAAACTGATTTATTTGAATTTTGCTATCCCGGAATTGTTGCGAACACTGGCTGTTTAAATACATAGCTTACTCATACGGAGGGAAAAAAAAGGAAAAGAAAGAAGCCAACTCACTTTAATGTGTTTATACGGTGGAGGTTTCCTTGAATTCCTTTCAATTTCTAATGCTTCTTTACTCTCTCTTTGTGCTTTCAGCTCCTGGAAGCGCTTTGCTGCTTCTTCAAGTGCTGTGCAAGGGAGTTGAAAATAGAAAGCAATTAGCACCAGCTGCTACTAATCAAATACATACATGTATTTACATTTTTTATTTGTTAAAGCTAGGAATAGAACTCTATAAACAAAACACAAGCTAAAATGAGTTATTACAGTACATCATGAATCTATTTCATCAGATACTTTTCGGCAGTACTGAGATGTTGAACAATGATCCCATGCAGCAGAGCCCAAGCACCATCTTAACGTTTCCCAGTTTGTGGAAGAAGTGAACTTGCCCACAACAATACACAATGAGTAGGCACTTAAAGATATCTTTATCTGCGGTCAAGGGATCTGCATAATGTTTGCAATTTTATGTGAACACAGAACACTAGGCATATAATATTCCCATGCAGGTTAAGTGGTGATGGAGACACAAACACGTGGAATTTTTGTCATAAACCACTATAAACTTTGTTTGATTTTACCTTTCTTGAAGGTCTTGTTAATACTAGTTTGCCCCTCAGCAAAGCTTTTATCTCCTTCAACATAAGGGAAAACTCTGCCCTGGTGTACCCAATAGTAGTCATGTGAACCAAAGAAAAATACTGGGAAGTCCCCGATATCATGTTTGAGGCCCTGTATGTTGAGAGGCACAGACCTGGGATTGCAGATCTCTGCTGGCCACCACCTGGAAGCAGAAAAAAAGCAGCATGTAAGTTCTGTGAGCCACAGCCTCAGCTGCTGCACGTGCTGAGCTTGACTGAGAAATAAAAGACAGATTTCCTTTCTCAAAGAAATGAACTCCTCCCTTACGCAATCAAGGCTCCTTCTGGCAACACTTGGGAAGTGCCACACAAAACACAAGCAGCCCTTGGCTCTCAGTGTTCTTACTCCTTATTTTGGAAAAGCCTCGTGAGAACACGGCACAAGAGTGGATTTCTAAGATCACCTACAGATGCTCGTATTCCTGCAGGTGACCCACAGCAAACACAAGCTAGGACATGGTGGCTCTCTAAGACAGCCCCTGGTTTTCCATAGAGCTATGCCATTCTACAGAGCCAGCGTGAGTGCAATCAAGTATCCATCAGTGCCTGGAAAAAGCAGGAGAATTTAATTTGAAAGGCATCATCAACGTCTGACACAAAGTAAACAAAGTACCGCATTTCTAGTTCTTGTTTGCTGGGACTGAGCTGCTTTGAGTTATCCTCCTGTAATTCTACAGTACATTAAAAACATCTCAAGTATTAAAAACCAAAAAAATAGCAAACTTGCCTGTAATTTCCAAGCTTGACCCAAACAATCTGCTTGTAACGTAGCTTCTTGCCAGCTTTACAGTCATTGCAATTCCAGCATCCTTCGGGCATTTCTATGTTGAGACACTCAGGGTGAAAGGAAGCTGGGCACGACTCACAGCACAGCAGTTTTCCACCTTAAACAAAGAAACCCTGCTTGGTTTATAGAAGTAAGGATTTGCTTCCCCCTGCGCGTAGCAATCGATATTAGTTTTAAGTCAGACATTCTACACCTTGGTTTGTTTCACAGCAAAAATACGGCAAAGAAAGGGATCGAGCCAAAATTACAATGCTGGATTAAAAAAAGACTGCAGTGCACTTTTCCAGTGTGCAAGTTGTGTCTCTTAACTGCATCAACAATATACTAAAAAGCAAATAGTATTTTTTCAACAGGAGCAGCGTTGGCAGTAGATGCAATATTCCCAAATGAAGCACTACCTAGGAAAGCAGTGCTGTTAGCTTTAATTTCTTTGGGGATGACCAAACCTTTAATCATGACAAATAACCAAATTTTAAGAAACGCTTTTTAAGTCAACATTGTTATGACTGAATCCCTTAGCAATCAGTTAGTGTGCACAAAAACCAAAACCCACAGCCTATAGGTTGATCAATACTTTTCTGTAGTAACAGCATTATAAAAGGGTTCTAATGATCAATACGTGATCAATGTGTTTATTTCACCAAAAAAAAAAAATAATTTACCTCTGCCAGCAATGTGAATTCAGCTATATAATGAAGAATGAGACACTCAAGTTGTCCCCATCCCAGAAGTTTCCTCTGTGCACAAAGGAAATCTTTGTGCAGGGTGGCTGAAGTTTACACTTACTTGGACAAAAGTTGCTCTGGCTGGCTTATATCCTGGTGGATGTATTAAATGTGGAGAACCACATCGCAGCTCTAAGCCACCCTCAGCAAACAAAGCCACTCGTACAGTAAGACTTGTTAAAATATACATGCTGTAATATTTTATACCATATATATATTCAAATATATATATATATCTCAAGGTATGTGAATTAAAGGGCAAGAACAACAACAACAGCAAAAAATCATCAAAATTTTGGGTGCCAGACTGAAAACCCAGGAGATATTTGAGGCAATTGAAAGCAATTTTCAATCACAGTATCAAAAGAAATGGGAATGATAACTTTCAAGCATGTATCAGAAAATCTTGTCCACCTATAGACTTTCAAATACGTCATTGCATTAATTGAGAGTTGAATGTTGCAATAAGCATTCCACAAATCATTTACACAACCAATACTGTATTTCCTCTGCTAAAATCTGTAAATCCAACCACGTGGATTTTCCAGAGTTCCCCAAACCCACAGTAAAATTTTAACTTTTAAATTAATTTTTGTGATTGTTATTTCAGAGGAAATACAGACCCAATGTCAATTACTGAAGCATCATCCAACATGGTAAAATGCCAAGAGATGCGAAAATCAAAACAAAATCAAACATAAAACTTTCAGTGCTAAGCAAGAAACAAAACTGCTCTCGGGATGCATTAGTTAGATATTGCTCAAGCTAAGCAGAGGGCTCAAAATAATTTTTGTTTTCAGGACTTACAGAAACTACTGAAAGCCATCGGCATTGAAAATACCCTAACTTTGGAATGGTTAAGGGGGCACCGTTTCTGAACGCTCTTGGGAAATCAAATTTCTGTGAAGAATAAAACGTGACACCTGAGCATTTCACAGAGCCAACCGTTACCTCCCCACGAGGTATATCCTGAGATGCTCCGGCACTACCGCACCGCCGCGACGTGGGGCCTCCGTTCCCTCCTGGACAGCGGGGCTTTCCTCTCGGGACACAGCCCCCCTCCCTCGAGATCCAGCACCTCCTGCCCCGAGCAGCATCGGCCACGGGAGGAGAGGAAGGAGCTCGGGCTGTCCCCGAGGAACGGGAGCAGAACGCGAGGCCCACGGACTGCAGCAGACACAGGCAAAGCCTCACACCGCCTTCCCCCTCCGGGTCTCCTCTGGACCGGCAGCAGCACCCACCAGTGTCCCACCTGGAAGATCTGCTGTTCCTCTGGGCTTGGCCTCAGCTACCCGTAAGATCTGAACCACACACCCCTCTTCTTCTGGTCCTAAAATCAATTTAAGGAGCCGTTGCCTTTACATCACTGAGGTAGGCCCTGACCTGCGCAGTACTGAGCTCTGTTTGCCACCTCTCCCTGTTCTGTGCAAACGCTCCCTGACGCTGGAGTAGCCAGGTACTGAACGACTTAGCCTCTTTCAAGGAGAATTTGGTGACAGCAATTATTTTAAGCCCTTTTATAATTAAAAAAAAAAAAAAAATTGCCAACAACATGAACACGCTCACAATAATCAATGAGTGAAGTTTACTGAAAAGCAGTAAGTGATGCTTGACAAGCACACATTCCTCATTCGATTTAAAGGTAAAGAAATAATAGGAAAAGCAAAAGTAAATTAAAGAGAAAGAAACTATTTTGGTTACCTTTCTCACATTTCTTTTTGGAAGCTGACGAAGGAGGAGGAATCATAGGTAATTTCATCAACTCAGCACGATTTGATTCATTCAGTAGGTAGTGGGACTTATAGGCATATGAACTGAACAGGGGGTCTGAATGATCCTGCACTACCAGCCCTATACGAAACAAACAGAAAGAGATGAGTTGCAATGAAACTACCCATGATTCCGTAAAGGAGAAAATAAAATAAACCAAATGAACACCTATAATGCATATATGTGCGAATGAAAAAAAGATAAAATGAAGAAAAAGAAAGAGTCTGGCAAAGTTTCTTCACTAAGAAAGAGGTTATGTGTTGGAGAGACTAAATTCAGTTGTAACTGGAAAATCCTACAATGAATAAGCTGCTTCTAGGTGGAATTTCAATAGTGCTTTTACTCTTAATTTGTGCATTTCCAGGAAAGCACAAGAAAAGCAACCAATTTTAATCCTGTCCAAACCACCCTCCCTCCCCAGTGGAAAAAAGCAAGCGGATTTGAGACGTTGGGTGATGACAGTCACTGCCCAGAGGTAATGCTGGGGGTACGGGCTGCAAGAACAGACGTATCCGTGGCCCCACACAGTGCAGAGCCCACTTTCCTCTCACTAGAAATCCAAGATCTTACCTATGGAAGTGTTTTGCCTTCATAATTGCATTAGAGAAATGTACCTAGGGGTCAGCGATTCTGCAAGGCACCGGGGCAAAGGAACGGATGGAAGTAGTGCCCTACGCCCTCTGCGGTGAGCAGAGCTGCACCAGCCCGGCCACATCAGCTCCCAAACGAGACACTTGGGAGCAGTTAAGCACTCGGTTCTGCTGTACGTTTGCCTTTCCCTCCAATGGTGTGTGCTTGTTTTTCTCCATCTGTCTCCACTAAGAAGAGTTCTTCCACATTGCTCCAACCAGTCAGGCAGCAGAGGTCAGAGAGCCCCAGCTGCAGATCAGAAGCACGTGGCCAGAAATTCCTGGGGACAGCATCACAGCTGAGACCCAAAGAAGCAGGGAAGATGAGCTACCAAGACAGCCACAGATTCTTTCCCCTGGGAGAGGGGCACAAAGCTGAGTGCTGCAAAGAAGTTTTTGAACTGGGGTGCCTAAAAAACCTCACGTAAGCATCAGTCTACCTGAAATGCATGTCCTCAAAAGATTTCATAAACAAGAAGGATCTACGCATGAAGTTATGTGAGCTGGAAAGTGCATAAGGAAGATATTTTCCAGAAAGTATCTCATGATAAGCAAGTTTTAATATTCTATAGATAATCTGCTATTGCACTTTCTCACACCAGCAATGTTTTGCATCTAAACACAAAGTCTCTCCTTCCTACCATCAACTAAAACTAAGTAGGGAACTGTTCCCACATCCAGACGCCCCAGTATTTCTAAAGCATCCATGTCCCCAGTTCTCTCTGGGCAGGTGCTCCCAGTGCTGCTGCCCCAGGTGCTGTCCTCACCTGATGCCCCTCATGCTGCCCACACACGACAGGACAGGACTCAATTCAGCCACCCTGTAGTTTGCTAACTGTAAAGCTTGCCCAATCTTTTCGGTGAAGCTCACTGGCTCCTGACTCCAGCTATGCCTGGTAGAAACAAACCCCACAAAAATTTCCTGGAGCAAGTGCACAGCTGCTACCAAACACAGGGCTCAGTCAGTGGCAGCAGGTTCGTAGTGTTTGAAGTTCTCCTCAGGTTCAGTGAATGCACAGGATGCTGGCCACAGGGCAATTGAAATGCAACTTCAAAGAGACTTATTCAACAGCTTTACATCACATAACGTACTTACTCACTGGAGCTCACTAGTGCTTTGAAACTGATAGAAAAAACTGCTTAGGATCAACCCAGCTCTAGTAGACTGTCAGCGCTGTAAATTCATATTGTACAAACACAGCTTCCACAGCTAACACAGCGACTCTCACATCAATGCAGCTCTCTAAGGGCTAAGACCCAGCGACCTACCTCGTGTAGGAGCAGAGCAGGACAAGACCTCATCATGCCACTGAGCATTCTTCCCGTTAACACCCACGGGGCAGACTAAAGCCACGGCTGGACCTTGCCAAGAGGCATTTCTAATCCGACTGCCAAACCAGGGGAAATCCACAGAAATTCACCTGTCATAAACTTGTACCTGACCCCGCTACCAGACTGACCCCAGATAACTGAGAGGCATTCTCAGCTAGCTCCACTTCAAAGACACAGCAACTGGCTTGGGATTGTTCAGACTGGGCATTTGTACATATTAAATAAAATTAATCTTAAAACATACGTAACACTACCTAAAAACCTAAAATAGAAGATACATAACAGGTCATATTTGCTCATGTGAATTTAAGCAATGCCAACGTGACTCACAGCACGTGTGTCTTGTTTTGGGCGCCCACGATACGTTTGAGTAAGTCCACAAGAGGGAAAATACTGAACCACGTAAACACCTTTCTACACATTCTGAGGAACTTCTCTAAGACTCATTCTAAAACTCACTGTTCCTCTTTGAATTTCTGGCTATCATTTCTCTGGAAAAAAAAATACACTTTTATTGAAGATATTTTTTTTTAAACTTGATCCTTTGTGATGGCTCCTAAATTACTTGGAAATGAGGAAAGGGGAAGAAAAGAGAGAGGTGGAAAAGAAATGACTCTGGCACCATCCTTCCCTTCCCATTCAGAGATCTTTAATTGCTACTCTGCTCCTGCAAAGTCAAGACAATCTTTCCCATACTAAACCAACGACTCAACGAACACATACAAAAACAAGTGGATCCAGGATTTCTGTCACATTTTCTTTTCCTTATTAGTAACCTTCAAAGCTATGTTGGATATATTCTTTTCAACAAACTTTTGAAATACTGTATAAGATATGTATTATTATTATGCAAACACCTAATATCGACAGTTTGATTCCTCTGAGAAAATAACGATGTTTTTGTGTTGTGTGACTAATTGGTGCAGCGAAACTTTTCAACCTGCTATCTGGCAGGAGTCAGGTGACTGGAGAGCCCTAAGAATAACAAGTGGGAAGAAAGGAAAAAAGGAAGAAAGAAAGTAAAAAGAAAAAAAGAAAAGTTTGGCACATGGAAAATCCTACCATGAAACTTGTTTGCATGGTACTGTAAATGTTTTCCTTTTGAAGTTCTCAGATGTGATGGTAGTTAAAAATTAAAATGAATTTTTCTAGCTCACGAGTAAATCCTGCTTTCTAGGCTTACTTTAAATGGCTTTAAGTTTGTGAGGTGTGAAGGAATCCCCTTCTGCTTAACAGACTGAATAACACCACTACATTCATTCTCATTGCAATGGCAGGAACTGGGGGCTCAGCATCCGCTTTTCCTACTGGCAACACAAGCATGCCTTCCAACTAGCTATAGCTGAGTATTTCTGAATATTGAATATTAAGGCCAAAAATAGCACACGGAAAGCTTAATGAGAACTGCTGACTAATCCAAAAATCCCAGGAAGCATTAAAATCCTTCAGAGCCCTAAGAGATGTTTTTCTTTAATGAAATACATTATTTTTATCACTACGCTGCACAAGTGACAATAGAAGAACTATAAAACAGAGGGGGGAAAAAAACAAGTGTGCTCACCTCTTGCACAAACGAAACAAAAGCCTACATTTACAGCTGATGAGGAGTGATTCCTTTTGGAATGGTTACTACAGATGAGAATGTGGGATGACACAAACAAGCTTCCTGCAGCAATACAGCCATCTCCTGAGTGATAGGCAATGGGACATCTGAAACATCTCACCATGCGACCTGTTCAATATAAATGCAGAAAAATGCACCGTGTCACCCTGGAGTCAGGATATGGCAGAAGACACCATAGACAGATGCAGGACTGATTTTTATTCCAGAGCGCTAGATTAGAGAGACATTTACATCTTTTCAAAGGTTCACAAAAGTTTACTCAATTTCACTTCAAAGCTCTGTTAAGAAAAAAAACGTGGTTTAATCATTCCAGAGTCAACTTTTTTTGTTAACATCTTTCGGTTCATTTCTAAAAATGAAACCCTTGTTCCTTGCTGCATGCTGCATTACCGAGAGCAGAGTTACACTCATTGTTTTGTGATGACGTGTTTGACTTTCCTCCTGTTCAGAACCAGCTCTGTTCTCACCTTTGCTTGCTTTATGGATATCCTTGTCCACTGAGCAGGCCGTACAGCAGTGCTGCGGGCAACGAAATCCTCGCGACTCAAAGAGAGCAGTGGCAAACTTGCGAACACAGGCCTCGTGGTAAAATTTACCACACGTGTTGACAGAACAGCGCTTCACGTCTTTGCCAGGAAGCTTGCACGAGAAGCACGTATGTTCTCCTTGTAAGAGAAGAAAAAGAAGCTTGAATGTAACTGCCAATACCTGGGGACACGGATGCTGTTAAAAAAAAAATCTGAAGTGAACAGAGCTACATCACTGAGAAACGTAGGCTCCCCCCTTAAAACAGGTCAGTCAGTCACGATAATTCACAGTAACCACTTCATTGCTGTCAACCCAAAATTGCTTTATGCTGAGCGTACCCTCAATGGTTTGTTACTTTTTCTCGTATCAAGCACTTGCTAAGTGGAACATGAGAATCTGGCCTCAGAAGTTAAAAAAAGTAACAGAATAGCACAAATGCACTTGTAAAACCTGTAATCTTTCTATCTCAGCTCGGCCTGACCATACTATGGCACCTCAGCAGAGCAGGAAATCCTTCCCCATTTCCTGGGCGTGCGAGCACACTCACCATTTTTACACTCTGTGCAGAAAAACTTCTCCTCTGGCATCGCCTTCAGGCCCAGACACTCCATGTGAAAGACGCTGCAGCACTCGCCCTCGCAGGACACCAGAGACTCGCCAGAGCTTTCGCAGATCTTAAACAAGCAGACAGCCAGTCAGAGAACTACGGGTAGCTGACGTACTGAAACACGACTGACTACGAGATGTTGGAAGAACAGAAACGGGCTGAAAGCTCTTCAGAGCTACAGTAAGCCAGGAGAACTGCCCCATGTCCCACAGCAGACCTGACAAAACCTACGAGCTGGAGGCAACCCCAGCAGTCACTGTTAGCAGGTACAGGTTAGATATCACACCTGAGCTTTCCAGCATGTAGCAGAGCTTATGAATTATTTCCAGAGCACAGAGTCCTAAAAGCCTCGATACTCTGAGATGTCTAATTATGAGACATGAGGAAAACAAACCAGTCTGATTTAATAAATTTACAATCCCAAATTAACAGAAACTATCGATACGTCTTTAGCATTCATCTCTTCACAGTACCATCATTTACCTGACAAACAGTGTCTTTTTTATTTGTTCCAGTTCCTCTCCTGGATAAGCTAGAGTCTACCGACTGCACATCAGAAGCATCAGCATCGGCAGTCGCTGATGGGCTGTCTGAGCGTTTTCCAAAACTACCCTACAAAGAGGAAAAATCCAAGACACTCAAACAAGACACTTCCAAAGGACAATCACATTGTGAAAAAAATAATTACATCAATGCTGATTAAAAGATCATTCAATATGCCAAGAGATACAAACATCCTTGGAAGACGCTGGACTTCACTACAACGCTACAAGAACTGCTGCCTTACTGACATAACTTTTACCTGTACAAGCAAAAAAATAAAAGTTGTCAATTTTACTCTTTCCAGACACCTCTTAGTTGCACACCAAGCAGCATCCTCAAATTCCCAAGGAATCTAACAGCTTTTCAAAGGGCATAGTGAGTCACTGACCTAAACCAAGGTTTTGTCAAAGTATAAATATTTGTTTAAAAAAAAAAAAAAGTATCTTATTTACATTGATATGATGTGAGGGGTTCCAAATAAGATTACAAGTTATTTCTCAGACAATAAAAATTACAAGATTTGTAGGAAATACAGCATTCATGTATTTAGTAGAAGTCAACTGAGGAGTCTATTATACTGATCAATTAAAAACCAGGTATCTGTGAGCAACAACTTGCCTTTACCTGTAAATCATTAAGTCCTCTTGAGTCAGAGTCAGATGTATCTCTGTAAGCTGAGCTAGTCAGTTCTACGTCAGTTGAGGCACGACTCCTCTTCTTTAATGGTTTACAAGAATCTGAAATCTCGCTGGCACCTTAACACAACACACTAAAATTAGTCTTCATGTACATTCTTTTTTTATTTATTATTTTTTTTGCTTGAAATTAGTAAAGAAACAACAAAAATGAGACAGCCTGAAACTGGACCTTATTTGCTAGCCTTAACTTTCAGTTTGCAACTTACATATTTAATTCTCTATTAAAAGCTAATTTAGTAACTGAGAATAACCTCAGAAAGTCCTTCTGACAAATTCTGAATATGCTGACATAGCAGAGGAAACTACTAAATTGTCTATAACAGAGGATAAGCTGTTAGGAAATTTCCTCTTCATCGTCCCTATTTAAAATACGTCTGGTCAAAGATCCCATCTTCTATTTTACTTTGTACTTACAGCATACGAACAACACAGGCTATCCTTCCAACTAGCAGTGCAATAAACCCCAAAACAAAACCAAAAGAAAAGACACCTTCATCACCAGAAAGTTTCAAGACCTCTGTAGCTCACACAGAATGAAAACCATTGCCGATGCGTGCAGAGCCAGAAACTTTCAACAAGGTTTGCTTTGGCGTGCAACTCACCTTTCTGCAATCCTGTCTTCACTGCTGTCAGTGGAACCATTTCAACCTGTTTGAATAGGAAAATCCATAGTTAAAAACAGACGAATTTTTTCCCCTAGTATTAAAAAGAAAGCATTAATGTTTAAGTGATTAGCATCTCTGAACTCAGATGTAGTCTGTCATCCCCTTCTTAGCGCGAGCCTTCTTGCCGTGCTGGGATTTATCCTAGCTGCCTACGCTGGGTGCCACGGGACAGGGCAGCCACACGGTCACTAGCAAGGTCCTTCCCCATCGCTCCCTTTGGGCATGAAGATGACAGGAAAACTTTAGCCGTGTCCAGCAGGCAGGAGCGGGGTTCAGCTGGGCAGCCAACCCTGACGCCTTTGTGAAACCCCACACCTGTGTGAGCACAAGTTTACCTGAACAGGCATGACACTCAGGTTAGAGACACTTAATGCATCGCTATTTTAAGGCACATCCACCAAGCATGCACTCTCCAGCTCCTGGGAACACAGACTTTTTCTGTATAGAGTGCTGCAAGGCCGCGGGGAGGGAGGCACGGGCTTCGCGCAGCGCGTTGCAGAGCTCTATACAGCTGGAAACTCAATGCCAGGACACACTTAAGCAGACAAGCTTACAGTCTTGCAAAAGCACTTCAAGTCCTCGATCCTACAGCAGAAGGGCAAGTTTAGGAACTGTTCTGCCAATGCACGTGTAAGGTGAGAATTTGGCGAATGGACACTAATTAGAGGAGAAAGTTGTTGCCTACGGTCCTGGTTTTAAGGTTAGGAATTACAAGTTACTTCTTTACGATGTGGTTACATATGCATGTAGAAACACATTTAGTAAATATTTAAGGATTATTCTCTAATTTTTTTAAAAAATATTTTATTTTGTTGTACAATAGGTAAAAACATACAATAGAAGGATTTGTATAGGATACATTTCGTAATACAAATATAAAATCTAAACAATCACTTTTATTTCTCCACTAGTCACTGTAACAGTAGCATTAACATTTTGTTTTTCCCATTAATTGTACTCGTTCCAGTTATAATTTTATACCAAGTTGTTGCAGACTAATTTGGGAATCAGTTGCAAGAAAACTTGACTTTGGGTAACAAATATTGTTGCATAATTGTAAGGAGTTAGTACGTTTTTCTTCTTTTAATATAACTTAATACATTCAAGGTTATGCGCATTACAGTGCATCTGTGTTTAATTTTCAGTCATATACTTTTCCTGAGAAAAGCACTTTGATGTTCATAGTCTTAGTTAGCTAGGTAATATAAGCAAGCAAAGCTAACTGGGATCCATGAAGTTCATATTGTTGGTTCTTATACCTTAGTTAATTTAAGAAGCATTTACAAACATAAAACAACTCATCTGAAAACATGGAGGCTGCAACGCCCCATGGCAAGAGGTTTAAGGGGCTGTGTCAGGTAACTCACGCCCAACATTTAAGTTGCTTTCAAGTTTCTCGCTGAAACTTCCTAGAGCTAGAACATCCTTCGGCTGGATACAGATGTAAATGCTATGGCATCAAAGGAAAAACGTGAAAAAAAGCAACTGGGTCTACTTTCAACCTCTGAAATGAATGAAGTGCAAAACAAAGTGTAAAGGGCAAAGAATAAATTAGAATAAAAGAGATAAAAACAAAAATTTTCCCCTTCCCATATAAAATCTTTATCCTGACTGTCCCTTTTTAAAAACCCTCATTGAAAAAAGCTATCCTACGAAACATTGTGTATAAAATTCTCAGGTTTCAAGTGGAAAGGCCCTTGGAGAGTGAAAATTGACCACATAAGGAAAAGAACCAACAACTTTGACAAACTTGTTAAAAAGTGTACTCAGTTTTTAATATTAAAGTATGTCCATCCACTGAACTTTCCTACTCATTTCCACGTGGAATTCTTTTTTTCTTTTTGTGTGTGTTTTAAAGCAACAACATTTGTCTCTCTGACATCCAGATTAAAGGAATGCCCTGTACACGTTAGATCTACTTAAGGAAAAGTAACGTATATCCCAGAAGACCTGTTTTGCTGATGTCTGCCAACAGAAAGTCTGACTATTCATCGTTAAGTTAAATCATTCTCAGAGTCCATTTTCAGAAGTGGTCAGATTAATCAGTCTAACTTCATTTGAAAAACAAAACCTCAATACAAACCAGCAGCTAAATCAAGAGCAAAAGGAAGGAACCTGGTGGCAATTCCATCAAATAGAAGTGACTGAAACAAAATCACTTTGCTCATAACAGAAATCTCATAGCAAACATGGCAGGTTCGTTAGGAGTCTTGCATCATTGAGTTCCCATTTTCCATAGCCTGACTGATACTGTGAAGATGCCAGTAGCAGAGTCACAGCAATGGTATTGACAAGGGGATTTCATGAAGGATAGTCCAAAACGAAACCCGATGGGGAAAAATGGAGAAAAATAAAAAGGCACCAATATAAGCCACAACATTTATGAATACAATATATTTTAACTCTCTACATGGAGGAAGCCAACCTGCTCCTTTTTGATCTTCTTCTTTGGCACAACTTCGGTGGATTTCTCAGACTCTGAGCGGGTTCGAATCGATCTTCTCTGTTGCTTCTTTTCTAAAGAACCTGAAGAAGGAAAAGGGTTTCTATTATATGGTTCCTTGTATTTCTGAGCTACAGAAAGATGTTCAACACCAAATCAACAGATAAAGTAACGAAACCAAGACTTTTTCCTCTTTTGAATGTTTTATTTTAAAATTCAGTTCCAAGCTGTTTGCCAACTGGTGCTATGGTTTGCAGAGAACGTGTTCTGAGTCCGTAGACAAAGGGAGCAGCTTCAGAAAGAGACACCAGTAAGAGCACAAAACAAAAAGCTGGAATCCAGTTTAAGGCAAATGGGTTTTCGTAACACACCTCTCAATCAGTCTTCGCTTTGGTTTATTTTTAACCAAACAGTCCATCTTTGGTGCTTATGGGGAGGTATCCACAATGAACTTCTTGAACTAGAACAAGCTAGAAAAAATCAAGATGCAAACCAGAGCTTCCCCGTTTTCACTCCCAGTGAAAAGCCAGTCCTGTGCCCCAGCTCTGCGGGGAGCATTGCTCTTCCTTCGCATCTCTGCCTACCACAAACATTGCAAGCAAGAGCCCCACTATAACACGTGCCATCAGTATGAAATCTAAATGGACAACTGACGATTTGGAGAGGTGAAGAAAACAGAAAGCACAAACAGAAGCAGTGATTGCGATGCGTTATTATAATTAGAGTGAAAAACAAGTTTTTAAAAAATATTACCATGGAACAGAAACCCAGATTAATGATGATTATGTTATTTCAAGAGAGAAAGTATGAATTGCTGTTTAGGCCCTACTGAGAACCATGTCCTGAAGGCTCCACGCCACGGGCGTGACCAGAAAGTTAATTTAATCAATAATGTATTTCCTCCCCACGCTGCCTTGCTGTACTAATGGAATTAAGATACCAGCCCTATGTCAGAGGAGAAACTCTCAAATCAGTGCATCTAACATTGGCTGAAAGCAGTTTCTTTGAACTTAACAGGCACTCAGGCACTTTTTTCCTCTTCCTGCTCTCCGAGGATCCAGTGCATCACCTCCACAATGCTCCTATCCCATCTTCACGAGTATTTTGATCCGGTTTCAGGATGGATTTCAGACCAGCAATCTACCTCCCTACTGGCCAGGCCAGGCCAATGCTGTTTCGGCTGATTGTGGGAACCAGAGGCACTACGAATTCTCACGGCTGTTGTCCTACGACCAGACTTCCAGTTACAGAATTCTTTTCCCAGCATTATGGACCTGTGTGCATCTAGCTGCAGGATGTTAATAAGGACTCCCAGAGTCATTCTGTAAAATACTTTACCGTAAAGGTATTCTGACGTTCCGGTGACCTTAAATTTGAAAAAAGGACTTCGCAGTTATGTTCCACGAGAGGGGATCAATAACTGTCTGGACTTTGGAAATGGCTTTGAAAGTGACTGTTTGGAGTGTGTACTGAAGTAAAGCTCATGCACTCTATAGGGTGTTACCAGGTGGAGTTTTACGTATCCACAAAACCTAAGAAAATGAGAAAAGAGAGGCTCAGAATTCTCACCCCCTACGTCTGAAGAGCCATGGTGAAGGTGAAGCCTTTAGTTCCCAGGTGAGAAAAACAAACGAATCACCTCTCCTGCTGCAAGGCAATTAAAGTAACAACTGCTTGAAAAAGCTGAAGTAACCATAGTGACTAAAATTGGAAAAAAGAACCACTGTCGACAACAGCAGAGGAAACCCCGCTTGCATCAGGAAACCCCACTCTCACCAGAACATCCGGACTGCTCAGCCTGCATTGTAAAGTCCCTAAATAGTCCAGAAAGTAGCGTATAAGAAAGCCTACCTAAAAGCTCTACAAGTGCAGAAACTGAAGCAAGTTTGCAGAGGAGAGTGTTCCCACCCATGGTGACTGAGGTTTTTGACTTGGAGTCTCATTTATTTTATGTCCAGAAAGGGAGAAATAACCAAACAGTTAAAGCAGAAGTGGCACTTAGTAACTTTATAAGATTTTCTCAAGAAAAGATGTTGTGGTTTGGGGTTTTTTTTGGCATGCTAACTGTAATGAGCCTTCCATTTTTATTTTTTTTTTTCTTCCACACCAGGAGCATTTGCTCATCCTGCTATGAGAGAAAATCAGTGTTGTGTTCTCCAACCTAAAAATTACTTCTGCATGCCCAATGTAAAATGAAGTACTTATGTTCAAGGCTATCCCAAGGACACAGCACATCAACAAACACACAGCGGTTAATGATTTTTACACGGACTGTAGAAAATCTGTGGTTGAGATATAGAAGTCCCTACAGTGACAGGAGGAACGTGAAAATCTCTTGGTTTAGGATGACTCAAAACTGCCTCTTTTCAGGAACCTCCATCCTTTCCCCAGAGGGGTACGTCTCCTTCTGGGGATGCTGAGAGAACACACTGCAGAAGGAATTTTCTGCTGGTGGGGAGATCAATCCGTAAGGAGGAATGCCCATTAGCTATTTATCAGAACCAAAACATGAAAAAAGCATTGGTTTTCTATTCCAAGTCTAGAAAGCACTCAATCTGTTGTCCTTTCTCATTCTTCCCCACTACTGTACTACAAACTAAACTTCAGATAGTTTATTCCAGGCTTTCCCTTCTCAGCCTCAAGCTCCGATATTTGCTTCAGTGGCTCTCCCTCAGACAGTACTGCAAAACTCCGTGTTTTCTGATAGGGCCCCTCGAACAACTGCAGAATCAAGCATTACATCATGTTGTTGATAGAGTGATCGGAAGCAGTTAAAAAGAAGAAGAATCACTGCCCTCTACAAAGGTCATACCAGAATTCATCGGCAAAGTTTGGTCACGCACCCACCGCGGTTCAGATCCATGCCTCACTCATCCCACTTCCAGATTCTCTTCCTTTGATCTCAGTCATCATACTTTACATTTGGTGCCAAAAGCCATTACGGTACCCTGCTAACACACATCCGCTGCGTTATCTTCTAAAACAACTTGCCATCTGCTCTCCACAAGGCACCCCTCCTTGTAATAAGACGGCTTGGATCCTGCCAGTTGCAGACGCTCAAAGCTCAGAGGCCAAAGCAGCTAAATGCCATCACAAAGACACTCTGTATTTCTCAAACACCTGGGCTCAGCACGTGCTTATCAGCCAGGTTTGGTACAGCTGCTACGTAAACACAAACGTCCATAATCCCTTTATTCCTAACGAGAAAATGCCAGTTTGCTATCTGAGTTTAAATGCTAGGTTGTTACAGTGCAGACCCCCGGCAATTTTGCCTACCTGTTGACCCAGGAGTTGTTTCAGGAGAGGACGCATTTTGCACTGTTGCTTTTTCATTTCTCTGATTTGATGAAGAATTAAGTTTTTCTTGTCCTTTGACGCTTATTTCTGTTTTGTTACCAACTCCCTTTAAAAAGAAGAAAAAAGATTGTGTTAGCCTATATCTGTGTTATTGCTAACACCCGTACTAATCTACCACTCAGTCCCAGAACAGAAACCTTCGATACAACACACACACACGTCATGAGCTGTACTACAGAGCTGCTTCTTTGCAGAACTTTCCATCCCTCTCCATCTCCCCTCATATACAAGGAAAAAAAAAAATATTCCAGTGACTTTTCTAAACATTACCTTCTCTCTAATGCTTAGGATGAAATAAATACTCTCCAGGTAGAGAGGCAGAAGGAGGAGGCAGAGAAATAGTCCTAAACCTTTTCCTTACACTGACTCTGAGAAGCTGCTGTGCACCTGAAGGAAGCTGGGAGGCAGAACTCATTTTAGAAGTCTTATGCAAAACGTAGTTATTTTTCAAAATATTATTAACAGTTTTGTCACCTTATCTGTTTCTCACAAATAAACTGCTTTTAAGATTTTCAGAGAATTGTTCCATTATTTTAACTAGTAAGCTGGAATTAAACAACTTTAGTATTTCAAACATGTTATTAGCAAAAGTATGACCATCTGTAGGGAGCTCCTTGGCCAGCAGTCAAAGTAGTTACTACCAGAGACTTTGGGATGCCCTGAAATTAGAGGTTTAACACAACAGAAGATTGTTATCGTAGCCTGGCTTTTGTTAGATCTCTCCACTGAAAGAAACACGTAGTGTAACGCACAGTGGACACAGGTTTAAGCTCCACAGCCAGTCAGGCTTGGGGTAACGATGAGCAGGAGCCGTCACTCCACAAGGCACATACCTTAGTAGAATAAACAAATTGATCGATGAGCTTTCCGTCCCCAGCAGCATTCTGAAGGGCAAAAACCTGTTCAATTTTAACAACTGGAGACATGTTACATTTCTGAAGATCCAGGTTGTGCATGGTTATTGAAGCTGGTAAGGATTTTCTAGCTGCAGCGGTTTTCCATGCGATTTTCACAGGAGGTGGCTCCTCCTCTTCCACGCTCGACTGCCTCCGTTGGCTTTGTCTTCGCAACTCCGCACTGGAAGGCGACGCTGCCACCACGTTGGCGTGCTCTGCCTGGGTGTTCAGTGCTGGCTTTGGACGTCGGTTCTTCTTGGTCTCTGACTTAGAAGCAGCAGTCTTTTTGCCTTTTGACAAAACCTCCTCTGGCTCTTTGTCTATATAAATGAAGGTGTATTGTTCTATCCTTTCTTCCCGAGTCATTTTCAACGCTTTCTCAGCATGGGCAATACCAATATCCCACTGAGCTCGCTCTCTTTGCGGCCTTGGTTTGCGGATCTTAAGGAACAAAGACAAGCAGCTAATTACACTGAAGAATCCCGAGGCTCTTCAA